>NC_142399.1:22183367-22323367 GCF_059441095.1 Idiotropiscis lumnitzeri | reverse complement strand
GTTTCGTAGTGGCGCTTCGCAATGTTGCGACTGTTTCGGAGCATATGATGCACACTGGTTTTGAATCGGCTGCAGCCAGAACGAAACTAAATTTCTCAGTCCATTCATTTAAAACAACACGCATCGACCTTGCTAACTTTTTAGCAAGGCATACTGTCAGCAGCACTCTCTTCCGGTCTGCTGCGCAATTGGCAGTGGATCAGAAACAAAAGATTTGATTGGCTCAAATCAGTGACGCCTTTTCCGTATTAACTAGAATTGCTGCGTCAACGTTTGCGAATGCGCCCTGAAAAAAATTCATCATAGATTGGTCATGGGTCCGGTCCGAACCGGTCCGCCATTTGATGATGTCTGCAGTAGAGTAATAATATGCACGGTATGAATAATCAGATTTATTTTAGGACACATTAAGTGTGAAACAGAGGCATGCTGAGTTTCCGCATATTATTTATTGGTCAGGGGGACAGAAAGATTAACTGGCTCACTCTGACAAAATACAGTGCAGTTCAGTTTGTGGGTATATGATGTCCTATATCAGTACTATATCTTTGGCTCTATACCATACATGTTTGGAAGGGTGGCCAATATATATATTTTTAAAACTCCAATGATAATTTGATGATATTTCACAAAAAATACTGTAAATCCGCAGTTGCTTCACAGAACAATTATGGATAGACAGTGTTCTTGATTTATGTAACTTAATTTACTCCGTAATGGCAGATATCATCAGATTTTGAGCTGCAGCCAGGACGGGTCTACTACTTCCAACTACTACAACAATCAGAATGGGGGAAAAAAATTCATATTTGATTTGTGCCACATATGTCACCCTGGAATCTGTAATTTGAGGACAGTCCTTAACACAGACTTGTTGACTGGCAGTTTCCAAAATCTTCCTACACATATGACTCATGTGATAGCTAATGTAGCTGTGATGTGGAGTACATCCGTACAAGAAATTCATTTTAGCGATTAGCACGCTTAGCGTCTCCTTGCTCACCTCCTCATTTAGAACGCTACTTGTTAGATTTGCGGGGGGTGCTGGACACAACAACAAACAATAAAACAAACTAGACCTGTGTGCAGCTATTAACTCTGAAGTGGTTGCCAGCCAATTGCAGGGCACACACAGACGAACAACCATCCGCACTCACACCAATACCTAGGGGCAATTTAGAGTGTCCAATCAACCTATATATATATTATATATATATATATATATATATATGAGAGAGAGAGATGACCAATCTTTGGTAACTCATGTCTTTATGTATCTTTTGGCCTCCTGACGCAAAATATGTAGTGTGAGAAAGTATTTACTTGTATGCAGGAATGAGTAAGTGAGTGAGTGGCTTTCGCTTTTCAAGTAAGTTGTCTGAAAAATGACTGCTGTCCTGACAACTATTTTTTTAATTCCTTCACCTTTCTCTTCCTCAGCTCGCTTTTCGGCGGAAAGTCGGTATCATATTTACCATGAACAGTCTGAAAATGCCGCTCCAAATTTCCCTTCTTTGGTATTGCGACGGCAAACGCACTTCGAAAATGTCATTGTGAAAAACAACCCCTCCCATTCCGTATTAAAGTGATACGTTTTTGTCTTCTTACTTGGTCCGGCACCCCCACTCATGTTTATACCTCCCTTGAGTTCAAGAGAATAAAACGAGGGCTTAAAATTGGAGGTAGCCAACTCGTTAGTTGTGCTGTACTTAGCACCGTATTTTGCGCATGCGTGGTGACCTATGTGTCACAAAAATAATCTGGTGTCATCTGACTGGGTGCCCTGTATCAATCACATGACGGATAATGATAGGCTGACGTCTATTTTTGAATGTCATGCGATCTACCCATACTACCTTTGCGATCGACGTAATGAGCACCCCTGCTTTAGACAGTAATTGGCACTGCCACTACAATAAAAAGTAGGTTTGTGGATGTGTTCAGGCTTGGACTCTTATCAAATTGGAGAAATGTTTAGAAGTAATTATGATTTCAGTCCAGTTCCAGCAGCTTTTGTAGTCAAGGCGACACCAACCTTTAAAGTAAATTCAAAATGGCGGACTTTCTGTAAAGTTTTGCATATGGCACTAAGAGTCTTTTTACTGTTCTAATTTCCCGCTATCTTATATTACACCCTATGGAAAGAGCTTTGTTACAACTGCAGCTGTTGCGAAATGCACTACATAAATAAATTGTATTGTATTGTTTTTAAGATCCTTTGACCGCACTTTTGACACGCTAAATATGTAAGAAAACTCACCAAACTTTGCACGCTCGTTGGGCTGGATGAAAAATTTTATATCATAAAGTCTGCATCAACGATGCTAACAAAATGGCTCTATAGCGCCCCCTATAGTGGGAAATTAAAAACCAATCGCGGTACGTTTGACCATGGCCTGCGAAAATTGGCAGGCACATGTAGCACCCGAAGACATACACAAAAGACTTTCATAGCAATCGTTTAAAATGAACAGGAGGTGAGTTCTGAATTTTTGAAAGTCCAATTTTGGCCCAATTTTGCACATTTCATTCTTTTACACCCTGATCCTTGAGAGTTCATCCGATTGACTTATAATTTCGGCTGTACCATCTTAAGACCTGGGTATATTGTTTGAGATGATGGTAAATTGGATAACTCATTTACTACCAGATGAGTAAAAAAAAAAATGCAAAATACCATAATGCATGTATGTTAGAAAGAAAATTAATTGGTGTTATCCTCGTCTTTTTGATCAAATAAATTCTGCTACTGTTATTCAGGCATAACAAGCCACTTTGTTGCTACTACTTTAAAAGAAAAAGATAAATGACATTGAAACTAATATTTTCAATTAAAATGTGCCATGTCACATGTTCATAACGCATTTGAAAACACGGTGGGGCGGCGGGGGGGAGTGTCACGTACATAACAATGCTGACAGTAAAACACGTCATTAGATGGCAATCTATGGCCGTAAACTTCTGAGTCCAAAGCTAATATTTAAGATTTAAGAGCAATTTTATGTCGTTGTTGTCATTGTATCATTGCGTCATTGTTAAACAGTCAGCAAGTTGTGACTTTGCATCTGACCAGTGCACTTCTTTGATTTTGTTTACCTGAAGGAGTTCTTTGATACTGCTTATTTCTAACCTAAGTCTCTTTTCTGTGACCCGTTTTGTGGATTTAAGAGCATCAAACAAGGAATTGTTATCAGTGACACAGATGAGAGGAAGTATTCAGGTCAGCTTTTCCAGTAGTAAGCTCAGAATAGAGTGTAGCCAAGAACATGGCATTGTCAATACCATCTGACATGGCCAATGTTTCTCCTGCCAGTGTACTCCTCACTAGACGTCTGATTTTCTTAGATTGCTAAAACAAAGGGGAGAATTTTCCAAATTTTCCCATGAGAGCAATTAAAGCCCCTCCCGCGTGCCTTCATCTGGAAGATTCCCCAGCGTAGCATCACTGAAGACAGTCAAACTCAAATCATCATTTTTGCCCAAATACTGAAACTTAAGTGTGACTTTCTCTGACTTAAGTTTCCGTATCACCTTGTTGGCTTCATGTATGGACTGAACAGTAGCATTTTTAATGTTCGATGCCAGGCTGCATGTGTCAAACATTACATCAGGTCTTGTTTATTTAGCAACCCACAAAATCTGTCCAATTTTGGACCTGAGCTGATCTCTCTCTGACTCATTCAGTGGAGCATCTCTCTGTACAGCATGTGTATTCTCTAAAGGAACTGGTTGTAGGCTGTCAATGTAAGTGTTCTGATGCACCTGCACTACACCGTCAACAGTTGCAATGTCCATCCCCACATATGAAAAATTGTCATGTTCTTCACGGCCCACACGAAAAGCAGACTTAATTACAGGGATAACATTGGAAACAAAGTTCCTTGACCTGGCCCAAAGAAAATCATCCACATGACACGCCAATAATCCTGTGACCAAAGATTGCTCATTCTGCCAATAGAATATCGCGGGGTCAACTTGTGACATTTTACCACCAGTTTTCAGCATGAGTTGTCTGACTTGGTTGTACCAATAGAGGGATGCGTCCGCAAGTCCATACACGCATTTCTTTAGTTTCCATAGAACGCGGCTTCTGTCCACACCAGCTTCTGGTGAGGGCCGAATGTAAATGTCTCTTACGACCTTGAATTTGTCTAGCCCTATCAAAAAGGGCTTTGCAACAAAACCACATTTTACCGTGGGTGTTGTCAATTCTTCACAGTTGTCCACATTCCCAGAAAATCCTTATTTTCCTGCCACTTTCCAGTAAATTTTGTTGTTCCTTTATTGTCAATTTCAACTAAATGACATTTTTCTTTTATTTCAGCCTCGGAAAGTGGACAGTTAATTTTCTTGGTCACCTTTGCCGCCATTTCCGACTGTCTTAATTATTCTAGATGTCTAGTTATGGTTCCTCAGTGTTGAAAAAAATTCAAAGTGCCTCACTCTGGGTCGAATACCAAGCTTCTACTCCCAACTTGGAGTGGGTATTCCTGGGTGTTTTTACTCACAACCCATAGTCAGTTTTAGATTACTCAAACTTTGGACATTCATACAATACACATTCACTCTCACAGTTTAATCAGTTCTGTGTTTGTGAAAATAAATTTTCGTCTTCTGTTGAATTTGTAATATCTCTTCCAGATATAGCAACAACTAAATCTTTACGCTCTATTTTCCAAGTAGTGGGAAACAAAATGGATAATATCTACCCCCCACTCATTTGGGCACACACTCTTAACATTTTTTGCATCCTTGTGGTTGCCTTTAAAGACGAATATGGTTGTTTTGTATCGGGACAAAGTCTTTCTGGAGTTACAGGTATTGACAGCTACATGTTCGTGCTGTGTCATTGTTTTAATTTTTATCTTTTATTATTTTGAACAACTACAACTACTCTTCACTAACGTGACCATTGACAGTTTGGTAAATTAGAGGTTATTCTCATGTACAGTGGTGAAAAATAGGAGCTGCAACACCACGCCCCACACCACCTGCTATCTTGGTTATCTATCAAAAATAGCAGTTTAATCAGAATGCCGTTCTCATAACTAAACGCTTAGGAGATGGTGCAAATTGAGAGTTGATCAGTTTGCCAAGAAACTCAATGCAAGCGTGGCGCATCAAATATAAAAAAAAAATCCAAAACTCTCATCACTTCAATGACTGTATTGTTTGTGATCAGTGTTTCAACTCCAAGTCCCATCAGCATGTGGAAATTCTCACGTATGAAGAAAAAGTTTAGCTGGCGTTGATCCATTTTTATTTACCTATTAATATGATATGATGTCAACGTTTGGCCGTCATGGGAATCTACTAGGACCGCATGGATCAGTGGTAGACTGGTCGGTTCCGAACTGAGAGGTTGTGTGGTCGCTCCCCGGCCATTGACGTCAAAATATCCTTGAGCAATATACTGAACCCCCAGTTGCTCCTAATGTCATCAGTTGGTAGATGAGGTAATAACGTGAAGCGCATTTACTTTATATAGACAGCCGTTGGGCAGTCAGTGCACGAATCACCTGAGTTGGTTGGTTTTGCTCATCACCATCACCATCAGCTTCCTGAGCATGGAAAATGAAAGATTCTTAAGTAACAAAGAATATTCATACCACAAGATTTGTCAATTGATCTTATTCACGCACATGGGAGACTATGCTACTATATGAATAACCTTGACTTTTGTTATTTTTGTACCCTCCAGGTTTGTAAGCGAATGGATATGATATGCCAGCGCGTTCTTAATCAGGGCTTCCTAAAGGTGGAGCGTTATCACAGCATGTGTCAGAGGCAAGTCAAAGCTCAACTTCCCAGGTAAGCGCCATTTGTCAAAAGAAGTGCTTACATTGATGCTTAGTCAGTAGCAACTTGCAAAGGTCTGTTGATGCACGGGGCAAAAACCTTTATTTTTTGCCCATACCCAAGCCTCAGGTGGAAGGTCTACTACAGTGAACTCGTGTTTATCTTTCGGCTTTTTTTTTTTTTTATGGGGGGGGGGGTTGGGGTGGGAATTATTATTATTTTTTTTTATGTCAAACAAGCTTTGGTACTCTCTAATATCTTGGCGCCAAACAATGATGTTGAACTGACCGGATGATCTTAATTTATTTATTATTTCGGCAATAGCCTTGTTTAGCCTTGCTTTTGTATCATCTTGTGGCTTCCATGGGCAATTAAAACCAATTTTTGTGTGGGCGTTACATACAGATTTTTACTATTTGTGGTTGGGCTTGGTCCCTATACCCCAATTCACAGAACCAGAGCTGGGCAGTCCGCCCTTTTTTGGGCCAGGGGGTGACCAATTTTAAAAAAGGGTTTGATTAACAAAGGCCGGAGGTGGGTTTTAGTCCGGCCCACGAATCGGCGCTCATGCGTAGGGCTAGGCGATAAGGCTGAAAGCTATATCACGCATGTGTGTCTAATCGGTTGATATCGATATGTAGCGAATTATTATTATTTATTTATTTATTTTATTTTATTTTTTTACTGTTGTAAATAAAAAAAGAGAAAAGGGCTGAATTCCGATTTGTTTTATCTTAAAATGTAACATTTAACCTTCAAAATGAACGAGAAAAAAGTGAAACGCACGCCGGCCTCCCTTGCGACGGAATTACGGGCCGTTTCGTCCCGTGCGTGTCCGTGGAGGGTGCTTGTTAGCGACTTAACTGGTACGTACCCCCGCCTCGCTTTCTCAGAGCTCTCGTGTGCTGGAGCTACGGGCCGTTTCATCCAGTGCGTGTCCGGGGAGGGTGCTTGTTATTGTTTTAACTATTAAGCAAGCAAGTTGAATCTGCTCTGGTTTTTTGTTTTTGGGGGGTGAGGGGAGGCGATAAGGACAGTGGCAATACAAGGACAGTCAGAGAGAACTGAGACAGAGGGAAGTCAAACCGTTAAACCACTTCAGTTTGACGAAACACTTACCACCATAGTAAACCCATAATAAGGGAAGCAGGTTTGAATAGCAAATTAGCCAACTCTTCACACTCAGGAAGGCCGGAGCCGAACCCACGACCTCCGCATTGTGAGGCCATTGTGCTAACCAATGAAACATAATTCATTAAAACTTAGACTTGAAGAGGCGTCGTACAAGAGTAGTCACGTGGAGTCATTCTCTACATGATGCACTTCAGGGAAAAAAACATTTAATCATGAGGGCTCATAATGTCAGGGTTCGCGGTTAACTTTAAAAACTGCTTGCCCATAGGGCAAGTGCCACTAAAATTTGCCTTGCCCGAGTGGCCAAATTGCTTGCCCGACATGGGCAAGTGACAATTTTTTTTCTCTAAGAATAAAATGTTTATGGTTATAAAATGTGCGCCACAAATGTAAATAAACATATAATCTGATAAGCATAAATTAATCTTGTTTTCATCATCAACCATGAAACCCTACTCACAACAGCATGTATCATCCTGTGCCGTTATTGAAAATGTTAATTGTAGTTTTAATAATTAACAAATCTGCATGTTAAATTGGGAAAATGATATTACAGCAATCCAGATTATCAATTTTAAATCCAGGAGAGCCTATTAATTGAGGAATCACATTAATAAATTATGAGTGTGGGAAATTTGTGTATTCCTTTAAGACCAGTGCCTGTGGTGCTGCCTCCATAAGTTTCATAGCATAAACAGAACACAGTCACTGACACTATGTCAGGTCACATCATGGAGCTAATGAATTAACAGCCAATAATCAAATATTACTCCCTTCCTTACTCGCAACTGAATTGTCTACTTAAAAATATTCTAGCTATTTTAGTCATGTCAGAGGAATCCGAAATGTTCGGATTTGAATGAACTCGTTGCCACTTGTAAACATGCGCAGAAGGTAAGAAAACTTCCGCCTGTCTATTTTCGGCCGAAATATCGTAGGTTTTTGTTGTGTTTTTCAAACTTCAAATGAGGATGCAACTACAGCGAGTTCCAATACTGCGGGATTTATTGACGTCCACTTTAACTCGACATTCACTGAACTAACTGATCCCCGTAGCGCCCGCCCATTGCCCCCGATAAGGCCAATGGACCATACCACAACATAAGGGGGTGTCTGGGTTAAACCATCACCATACAGTGCACACAAACAGATCACGCCACAGTTTTCGTCGGAATTAAAGATATTTGGCTGCTTTAAAAAATGCTTGCCCGGTCGGGCAAGTTGCCCATAATTTTACCTTGCCCGTGGCCAAATTTCACTTGCCCCGGGCAATCGGGAAGCGGTTAACCGCGAACCCTGAGTGTATTTGTAGCCAACTTAGTCATTTTTATATTAGGCTAATATAGCTACTATAGCTACATACAGCATGTGTTGCCTTCATTATAATAATTTTTTTGCGGCTCCTGACAAATTTGTTTATTTTTTGTTTTTTTGGGTCCATAATGGCTCTTTCAACATTTTGGGTTGCCGACCCCTGCTCTAGGACAAGGGTTCAAAAGTTATGACCCCTATTAATGTACATAATGGGACAAAATTGGGCATGCAAAAATGTATAGCTCACAGTAGGGGTGGGAAAAAAATTGATATTGCAATAAATTGTTGCTAACTCTGTCGCAATAAATAATCGATAGCCTGGAGACAATATCGATATTTCAAAACAACTCACATAATGGATTTATCTCGTCATCATCGTCCGTATTTAATCTCTCCTATCCTGTCTGTGGGAGCGCTAATGCCGCAAACGGTTCTAAAATTGCCGGGATCAGCGGCCGGTGAAGCGTGAGAAGAATTTACAATGGAAAAAGAACTAATGCAAGAATGGCAGAAAACCCAGAAAAACAAATCAGGTGTCAAGAGTTTCCATTCGAAAGTGTGGAGACGCTTTGCTTTTTACGAGACCGGTGATGGAAGAACACTGGATAAAGAGTATGCAATTTGCAAGAACTTCTTTGCAAAGGTAAAATATAACATCAACACTACAAATCTGCAAAGCCACCTCGTTCGTTATCACGGTTACTACTCGCAGGTGATAAAAAAAAGGCGAACCAAGACAGCCGACAATCACTACTGCTTTTAAAGCAAAGTTTCCCTTTGGTGTGCTCTTACGTCTGAGCATGTTGTTCAGTTAGTGTTCCTCAAGAAGAATATGCCTTGATGTTTCCACTGGGCGGGTTAACGTTAAGCACTTTAATGACAGTTGATACTGACATTTCAGGTTCAGAAAGCAGTGCAGTGTCTTGGTTTACATAAAACATGTTATTAATGTTTGTGCACTTTAATTTGTCCAGCCGTAGCTACAGTGTTAAGACTCAGCGGCAGTTAGGTACTTTGCAAATGCACCTTTCTTTGTACTTTGTGCACATATTGGCATTGAAAAAAAAAATTGACGTTTTAATTTTTATGACCATTTTTGACTTTTTTAGTCACATATCTCGTGATATATTGTTGAAGAGATTTCTAATGATATATTGAATATTATAATAATAATAATATTATCGTTATCGTGGGCCACGTATCGTCACAGTATCGAATCGTGAGTTACTCGTATCGTCCCACCCCTAGCTCACAGCCTGTTCATTTTAGGCTATGGCTGTAGTGGAATTTTTTATTTTTTTTTTACTTTTCAGTGTGCTACATGTGATTGCCAAATTTCATAGCCCTCGGTCAAACGTACAGGAATTGGGATTTTGTTTTTGTACTCCAGGTGTTGCTACATAGCCATTTTAATTTTGTTTTTGACAACTTTTTAAATATCTATGTTTTCATCAGGTCTGATGAATGTGTCAAATTTGGTTTAATTTCCATGCTTGTTTAGTTCCCCAAAAATGCGATTAATCATCAGACTAATACGAGTAACTAGAGCTGCCAGCAGCTAAAGGGGCCCCCTGAACCCTTGCAACGTTGGAGTTCTGGTATGTTGAGAAAGTGTCACATTGGAATTGGATATTATTTTTTTAAGTATGAAATACATTTTCAAATTCAATTTTTATTATATATAACCTCAATTAAAGGCCAACAATTTGGATAAATTTGAAAGAAAATTATAAGTGGCAGACATCCTTTTGAATTCAGAGTAGGGCTCCAGAGACTTTCTTTGGAGGTCTTCAGCTGTGTCTCCAGCTTTTGGTAGATTTTTGTAAATGTTGAAAATCTTTAACCAGGCCGGTTTCATTAAAAAAATGTATGGAGGGCGCAACTAAGCCATTGTTTTCAATCATAAAATTACATCATTAAATAGTCATTAATTGACTAAGTTTGATGTGTGTTCAAAGTTTAATATGGTTTCATGAATGCAGTGTTGTTTTTGGCAGTCGTTTTAGTCTTAGTCTTAGTCATTTGGACGAAAATGCTTCTTAGTTTTCATCACATTTAGTCATTCCTTTTCGTGATAGTTTAAAGTCTAGTTTTAGGCGATGAAAACTCAAAGTTTTAGACTAGTTTTAGTCGACGGAAACGCAAAAAAAAGTTTTCGTCTAGTTTTTGTAAATTTATTTTATGAAAACTCAAAAAAGGTTCTAATCTGTTTTAGTTAAAAATAGGCATACAAGGTTTCCACCCAATAGCAAAGACTTTCCGATCAACTACGAAGGAATATGCATTACAATCATATAAAAGTGGTAACAGTGGAATCAATGCTCATTGCTTCTATATAAGCCGAGCACCAGAACATTTTATTTGGCAACTGTTGTGGTTTTTTTTCACTTAAAGCAACATAAAATAAAAACTTTGAACAACATAGACTTGCAGTAGACCTGTTCGAATACAGTAGCACAAGTACAAACTCTATCAAACATGTCTTCTTCACTTGTAACAGCTTGCTGTTATCTGAACTAAGTAGCCTACAGAGTCTCACTGCCTCCAAGGTCCAACAAAGAAAAGCGTGTTAGTGTGTGTGAGCAGAGACGAATGACCGCAGACGTGTTTGTGTTTTGTTGTGCAAGTGTGTGCGACGGTTTGTGTTTGACGCGTGCGCCCTGCGTGATGTCCCGGTGGTGGGCATGCACTTGTACAATAGGGAGGAATATAATAAAATTTGAATACCTGACGGACCACACTCTAACAATTTCATCCTGTATCGCCTTGTCAACGAAAATTCATGTACGTCACGTCATATTTTCGTCATCAAGGAGCCACATTTAGCTCGTCATCGTCTGGTTATCGTCATGAAAAAAGGGGCGTTAAGGAAATATTTTTTTCATTGTTGACGAATACAACACTGCATGAATGTTCAGACCATCAAAATCAGTGTAAATTTTCTTATCAAAAAGCACTTTGCCACGGCAACAGCGTTAGGCAAAATATAAAGCTTTGCTTTTTGTGGTTGTCTTGAACATTTTCGGGTGAAAAACCCAAAGTTTCAACACAATTTGATTAAATCCCTAGGTGGAGTTTTTTTTAATGGCCTCTATAAAAGTCTAAAAATGGGGCCAAATGTGAAAGAAAAATCAAAATGGTTATGTTTAGCATATGCCTCCAAGAAACTTTTTTTTGTAGGTCTTGGGCTGTTGCTTCGCTAAAAATTTGTGGAGAGCACTATCGAAGCCATTTTTATGAATCCCAAATTAACATAATAAAATGATGCTGCCAGGTCTGATGCTCTTGCAAAGTTTCATGAGTTTTTGTGCATATATAGACCCTCAAAAGTGTTTTCTTGATGAATTGTGGATTGCCATAATTCACATACTTCGTGTTTCAACATCATGAAAGCCTAAACACTCTTCTGAGCAATGAGAGGAAAAGATGAAAAATTCATACATTTCCTTTAGTCAGTAGGTGGCGCTACCTGTATGTACGCCTGCATGGATTTTCTCCAGGTACACCAGTTTCCTTCCACATTCCAAAAACAAGTACGCATGGTAGGTTAAATGAACACTCTAAATCAGGCATCACCAAATGGCGGACCGCGGTCCGGTTCGGACCGGACCCATGGCCAATCTATGATGATATTTTTTTTCAGGGCGCATTCGCAAACGTTGGCGCTGCAATTCTAGTAAATACGGAAAAGGCGTCACTGATTTGAGCCAATCAAATCTTTTGTTTACAATCCACTGCCAATTGCGCAGCAGACCGGAAGATAGTGCTGCTGACAGTATGCCTTGCTAAAAAGTTAGCGAGGTCGATGTGTCTTGTTTTAAATGAATGGACGGAGAAATTTAGTTTCGTTCTGGCTGCAGCCAATTCAAAACCAGTGTGCATCATATGCTCAGAAACCGTCGCAACATTGCGAAGCGCCACTGCGAAACAAAGCACCGCCCTTTTGTGCACAGTTATCCGCTGACGTTTGAGGTGAGCGCATGCAAAAACATCGAACTTTGAGTGCAGTATAACAGATGTTTACATTTTCGTTTACATCCCAGCGGCATGCAAACGAATATTCAGTAAAAGTATCATGGATGTTTGAGAAACATAAAAAACTTTCAAGTGATGGGGAAGTTGTGAAGGAGTGCTTAAATGTGGTTGCACAAACATTATTTAAGGGAAAACACAAAGCCCAGTTCCAACACAGATTTAAGTCACGGGCAGGGCAGTCACAAACTCATTTTTCTCATTAAGAGAAGTTAAAAAAATATTCAAAAGAAAATGTGGTGTCAAAGCTCATTTTGAATTAGTTTTTCATGAGGACAGCCATTTTTATTGATTGTGTACTGAACATGTTGACCTGGTTTTTTGGATAATTAGGCTTTCCGTTTTTTTTTAGGCTGATAACTCTTTGATTTAAAAAAAATAGGTAAAAGATGTTAACTCAATGCTTAGCACTTGATATAGTTCTGCAAGAGATATTTTACAGTTTTTTCTGGAAGTGGTACCCTTAAATTCCTGGAGCCACCTTTTCTTGAATGAACGCCTTATGTTCGTTTGACTGGCAAAGGTGTTTAATGGGAACATTGCTAAATATTTAGTATATAAGTGCGCTCTGTTGAAAATGACTAAATATTGAAACTACCGTATTTTGGCAGTCATAGGACGCGCTGCCTCAAAGGGCGCAACACCTGTTGAGGGTGCTATTTCTGTCTTTGAAGCACACACTGGGCGCGCCGCCTTACAAGGCGCTAGCTCAGCTGCTTTTAGCATAGCAATAGCTCGGCTGCTCGCGCTGACTCAGCCCATGGCAATTCACTTTGCCTCAATACCATAAGCAATCGCCACATTTCAAAGACAGTTGCCATGATACCATTGACAACCGCTATCATTAACAATGACTCTAACTTCACTGGTCACCACACTCCTTAGAGTCACGGTTTCAAAAAAAAAAAAAAAACTCAGCATACAAGCAAACAATGAAACAAAGAAATAAGATTAACACAAAACATGTATCTCTCATGCCATCAATATACCAAAAAGAAATAAAAACAACACAAAATGATATAGCAATGGCTTCTTGGGAGCCATTAGAGCAATGCCTTCTGGGAGCCACTCAGACTCAGCCAATCACATGGCTGTTTAGAGAGATTTGCTGTTATGCTTTGGGCTTTTAGTCTATTGTCTAAACCTGGGACGTTTCTTGCTTGCAATAACATAAATGATAAGACAGACTACAACATTGTGGACAGCTGCCCTTTTGTCCAGCTTTCTCCCACACCATCACCCAAACACCATAGTCACATAATGTATAGTCATGGTCACTTTGAAGCATAGATGACTCACACTTTGTCCAGCAGGGTGTGCTAACATGCACTCCGAACAGCCCAATGAGTAAAAGGGTTGATGGTCGCGAGTGATACTTTGTCCATATAATGAGCGCAGTCGCCTTACAAGGCGCTGTGTTAGTTTAGGGGAAGATTTGGGACTTTTAAGTGCGCCTTATGACTGCGAAAATACGGTATATAAAAATGTGAACATAGGCTATACATTTCTGGAAGTTGGACTTTGGTTCGGACCTTTTAATTGGAAGAAATTTTCGTCGTGGACCTCTGTGACTTTTAATTGACTACC
This sequence comes from Idiotropiscis lumnitzeri, assembly GCF_059441095.1. Taxonomy (NCBI): domain Eukaryota; kingdom Metazoa; phylum Chordata; class Actinopteri; order Syngnathiformes; family Syngnathidae; genus Idiotropiscis; species Idiotropiscis lumnitzeri. Next base: position 22,309,501 of record NC_142399.1, on the reverse strand, counting down.
TCTGCTCTAAATTGTCCGTAGGAATATTTGTGAGTGTGAAAATTTGTATGTCAGCACGCCCACGACCCTTGTCTGAGAATAAGCGGTTTGACGAATGGATGGATCTCAAGATAGGATCATCAGGGTCAAGTTAAAACAGCTTTTATTGTCACGGTCAATCAGATTTTGTGGCACCATAATGGCCACGCCCTTGCCATAAAGTCACAGTTTTGAGTGTAGCACATGATCAACTTTTAAAGGCTTTTATGACAAAGTTTTAGATAGATTTATTCAGTAGGCTCAGTGCGGTACAAATGTTACAAAAAATATGTTTGAATTAGTCACAATGTGGTGCTATACGTATGACAGATTACTTAAACTCATTAGTTCTTTAATCTCAGACAGGGAGTTTTTAGATTATTTACCTGACATGTTTCAGCGGCAGTCTTTTGCATTCTTCTGTCTGAAGCACGAAAAGAAAGTGGACTTTATACAGTCGTATAACAATAATATCATATAGATGTCTTCAGGTCTTGACTAATTATATACATGTGAATGAATGGTATTTTTCAGAGCGTGTGCAGGTGAGTCATTAAGCACTTCCTCTTTATTGGTGAAGAAATTTTGAAACATACACAATATGATACCTGCGTGAATTTGGCCCCCCATTTCACGCAAAAATAGGGAAAATAGTGGGTTTTGCTTGTGCTTGTTTGTGCTGTTAAAATTTCCGTTTGTGCCGCTACCGCAGTTATTTAGTTTATAGTTTGCAGTTATTAGAGATTGTTTTTTAGGTTATCCAAAATTCACCCAGCCCGCCATCTTCTCCAAATGAGCCCGAAATGGGGCCAATCGTTTGTGCCGCGTCTGTGCTCGTTTGTGCTGCCACTGGTCACCACACTCCTTCGAGTCACTGTTTTTCAAATCAAAAGCAAAAATATCTCTGAACAGCATACAAGCAAACAATGAAACAAAGAAATAAAATCAACACAAAACATGCATCTCTCATGCCATTCATATGGCTTCTAGGAGCCAGTCAGCCTCAGCCAATCACATTGCTGTTGAGAGAGAGATCTGAGTGGTGTGCTTTGGGCTGTGTGTTTTTTTTGTATTTTTTATTTATTTTTTTGCAGTCTGTTGTCTAAACCTTGATGTTTCTTGCTTGCAATAATATGAAAGATAAGACAGACTACGACATCGTGGACAGCTGTCCTTTTGTCCAGCTTTCTCCTGCACATCACCAAAAAACGAATTCACACATTGTATTTGTGAGACTCAATTTGAAGCATAGATGTCTTCGACTTTGGCCAGCAGGGTGTGCTAACATGCACTCTGATATGCTCAAGGGGATCAGGCCCAATGGTCGAGAGAGTTGCACATACATATATACAATAGGCGCTTTACAAAGCGCCTCGTTTGTTTTGGGGAAAATTTGAGGCTTTAAAGTGCGCCTTATGGTTGCGAAAATACAGTACATATTTTAAAGTTGTGATGACATCAAACAGCCCCCCATTCTCACCGAAATGGGTCAGAAATAGTGCCATGTGTTTGTGCTGCGTTTGCGCTCGTTTGTGCTGCTACGATTCTAGAGATAGTACACTTTTTCATTTCGAGTGATGTCATCCAGCCCCCCTATTTTAATCCAAATGGGTCGGAAATGGTGCCAATCGTTTGTGCCGCGTTTGTACTCGTTTGTGCTGTCAAAAGTTTTGTTTGTGCTGCTACGGTTTTATAGATATTACACATTTTAATTTCTAGCGGTGACGTCATGACCACTAACACTGCGGCGTCTGGAGAAAGCACCCTTCAAACTGGAAACAACAAGGGCAGTTTGAAGATGAAGAGTGGCCCATTATACCTGCAGACAGGCGCAGAAGTTCAGTGAAAGTTACCAAAATGTGTCCAGTAATTGCTTGTACATGTTTCGCAAAGTAAGCGTAAGCCAGCAAGCCCCCTCACTCTAAAAGTTTATAACTTTTTTAACTTTAATTTTTGCTGTAAAAACATCCGCTTTTTGGTTGTGCTGTTTTGGGCTGTAAGAACTTGCTTGTATTGTGCTGCTACTGTTTTTCAATTAGAAATTATTTTTAGGTCATTTAGAATTTATCCAGCCGCTTCTCCAAATGAGCACAACTGTCGACCTTGCACATGTAAGGTTGCTGAAATGCTGCATCACTGCAGATAGAGATGTACGTTTGTGTCACAAATGAATTATGTATTATTAATATGTATTATTTATTTTAAGTATAGTGCACCTCACAATGTTAGCATTAAAGACATTGGACTGGACACGTTTTTTTCTGTCACTACTGGAGTCAAACAGAAATGTGTACTAGACATTGGTACAGATGTTGTCAAAGACGCATGGTGTTAGTGCTATCACACATTGGCTGAAGGAATGGATCCATGCAGGTGCACCGGCCCCAAAAGAAGCTGTGAGTGATTTTTCTCTCGCCATTCTATGATCTCTGGTCAGATCTCAGCTTTTACCACTCATCCCGATTTGAAGACCTATATCAATGAGTGCTTTAAAGTCTTGCTTGGGAATCAGAATGCAAAACTGCCGTCGTGTTTTGTCAGGGTAGATGTTGCACACTGCATCAAAATGATCTCCCAGTGGGACTGCCGGAAAAATAAAATACATCGTGTTAAAAGATTTTTTTGTGAGATCATTAGCACAACAACTTAAGTCACAATGTGTGGAACATACAAAAGAACTTCTACATGCCATCACTATTGTGGCACATACTGAATCTGAAGGTAATGACAGTTCTGGAACCCCTCTCCAATCAAGAAATACCGAAAAGCTCAAATTGCACAAGAAGAATATATATGCATGCCAGATGAAGAGGTTCAGACACAGGAACCCGTCGAGGCGCATCATCAGCAGATCCAGACTAATGCTCGACAGTGGTCGACAGAAATATGTGAGGAGAGCAGGTCACTTGCCATGGCTGATGGGGACAGAGATAACTGATAACCACTTCCTCCCTGAGATTATTTCCCATGTCATAAAACTGGGAAGTTACTTAGCACTCTGGACAGGAGTAATGGTCCCTCTCTAACGGGCTACCTCCACTGCTAACTGGGCTAATGCCACCACCCCTGCTGGCTGGGATACCACCACCACTGCTAGCTGGACCAGCACCACAGCTAGTTGGGCTACCAATAACACCATTGCTAGCTGGACTACCACCTCAGCTAGCTGGGCTACCGCCACCACTACTGCTAGCTGGGCTACCACCACAGGTAGCTGGCCTACCACCACCACCACTCCTCGCTGGGTTACAACCACGGCTGGCCGGGTTGCCGCATCTGCCTGTTGGGCCTCCGCCACTGTGGCCAGCTGAGACACCACCACCACAGCTAGCTGGGCTACCACCACCACCACTGCTAGCTGGGCTACCTCCACTTCTAGCCGGGCAAATGCCACTACCACTGCTGGCTGGGATACCACCTCAGCTAGCTGGGCTACCACCACCACCACCACTGCTAGCTGGGTTACCACCACAGCTAGCTGGCCCACGATCACCACCACCACAGCTAGCTGGGCTAGCACCACAGCTACCTGAACTTCCACCCCAGCTTGCTATGTCTCCACCATTGATGACTAGACCCTCGCCACAGCAAGTCTCTTCATCAAGTATGTAAAATACTGCTGTTATGCTGGGTGAGTCTTTGACTCCAACTATAATTAATAATGCAAAACAAATAAATAAGGCCATTACCAATTATCTCAAATTCAATCTATTCCACACTCTTAACCATGCACTTGTTGTATGGGACCCAAAAGCTAAACCAAGGGGGCTATTGGGCGGACACTTGAATATTAGAAGTATTTATATCAAAACATATCCAAGTGCAGCATCTATTGAGTGAGTCAAATATAGATTTCTTATGTTTGTATGAAACATGGCTGCAAGCCAGCTCACCAACTTCTGGGATACATGTACCAGGTTACAACATCTTCAGAAAAGATAGGCGGGAGGGGAGAGGAGGAGGCGTGATGTTTTACATTCGGGATCATATTAAATCTAAACAGATTCATTGGTCATTTCAGAACAATCTGGAATGTGTGGGGTTAAACATAACAGTTTCCCCACGAATGGCCTTCATATTGATTGGAATCTATAGACCTCCATCAGCTCCCAGTATTTTTTATGAGCATTTGCTGGCCATTCTTAAAGAACTCAATCTTAAGAAAGAAATTATTTTACTTGGGGATTTTAATGTAAACTGGAATGACAGAGTAAATCAAAAACAACTTAAATCATTGACAGACAGCCTCGACCTATTACAAGTAGTTAAAGAGCCTACTAGAATAAGTACATCAACAGAAACATGCATAGATTTGTTTTTTAGTAACAAAAGAAAAATAATACAAAAAATATATATGATAACAGGTCTATCTGATCATAATATAATACTCCTCAAGAAAAAAAATAGTCCAAAAATAGGTTTAATTATTCCAACTGTAAACTTACAGCACAATTAAGGATACCTAAGAATGACATGAACAATTTAGAAAATGCCCTAAATCAAATAAGTTGGTCTGATCATCTAAATCATGAACACGTTGACGACAACTGTAATATATTCATGACAGTAGTACAGCAAACTATGAACAGTTTCTTGAGAAAGGTGAAATTGAAACCAAGAAAAAGAAATCTTCCTTGGCAAAATGGCGGCGCCCTGTTCGGCGGCGGCTACATCGGCTCGCAACAGTTTTGGACATCTTGGTCAAAATGCTCAGTCTTCGACTCAGTTTTTGATGGCGGACACAGTCAACTCAAACCGCAGATTAGCATATGATCGCAGGTTTTTGCAGGATATGCGATCATCCAGTAATCAAGTGCCCGTTGCTACGACCACTCTGGAGTGGTTACATAGCCTCGGAGTGCTACGCCGACAAGACCCAGCGGCCTACGGAGCAGCGGAGCAGAGAGGCAAGCGTAGGCGATGTGACCGGAGGAGGAAGCGGGGTTGTCGGGCTGGCCTAACAGCTAGGCTAAAGGCTAAACCCTTCAGAACGCCTCTCCCATCCATTTTTCTCTCCAACGTTCGCTCTCTGGACAATAAACTGGACCATCTACAACTGGAGCTAACATCGAACCGCGAGATGACGAACTGCTGCGCTATAATTCTGACGGAGACATGGTTAAACTCATCAATCCCGGCTGACGCTGTTAGCATTGGGGGGCTAACTGCATTCCGTGCTGACAGGAGCGGCGAACTCACCGGTAAGAACAGAGGAGGCGGACTATGCATTTATACCAATAACAACTGGTGTAAAAATGCTAGGATAATCTCGAATCACTGCTCACGGGACATTGAGCTTTTGACGGTGATCTGCAGACCCTTCTACCTCCCCAGGGAGTTTACCGCTACTATCGTTACTGCTGTGTACGTGCCCCCCAGCGCTAATACAAAGGAGGCAATGGACGTTCTCTACCGAACTGTGAGTGAACTGCAGCATGCTTACACTGGAGGCATTTTCATTGTTGCTGGAGACTTTAACCAGGCCAACATGAAAACAGTTCTCCCGCATTTCTACCAGCATGTGGACTTTGCTACAAGAGGAAGGAACACATTGGACTTGGCCTACACAAATATCAAAGGAGCATACAGAGCAGCCCCCCGCCCCCACCTTGGCTCATCAGACCACCTTTCTGTTATGCTAATTCCTGCATACAAGCCCCTGCTGACCAGAGAAAAACCTACAGTGAAGCAGGTGAGGGTGTGGACTGAGGGGGCAATGGAGGCACTACAGGACTGCTTTGAATGCACAGACTGGGACATGTTTAAATCGGCTGCCACCTACAACAACAAAATAAACATAGGTGAGTATGCCATGTCTGTGTCAGCCTACATCAGTAAATGCGCAGAGGACGTCAGCAACACCAAAACCATCTGCAGCCGTGCCAATCAGAAGCCCTGGATGACTGCTGAGATACGCAAATTGCTAAAGGCACGGAACCTTGCCTTTAAATCTGGTGATGAGGAGGCACTGAGATCAGCGAGGGCCAACCTGAACCGTGCTATCAGACTAGCAAAGCGATCTCACAGTCAAAAAATCCAGGACCTTTTCCTCAGCACAACCAACACCAGGGATATGTGGAAAGGCATTCAGGCCATCACCAGCTACAAGCCAACCACCCCCCCAGTGGGGGACACTGGCATGGACTTCCTGAATGACCTCAACAACTTCTTTGGGAGGTTTGAGGCACAAAATGGCACCCCTGCAGTGAAAGCGGTTCCACATCAGGACGAAAGAGCACTCCTCCTGGACTCAACTGACGTGAGGAAGACCCTGAAAAGGGTCAACACACGGAAGGCTCCAGGCCCTGACAACATTCCAGGGCGGGTCCTTAGGGAGTGCGCCGATCAGCTGGCTTGTGTCCTAACAGACATTTTCAACACCTCGCTAGACCAAGCCACGGTACCATCATGCTTCAAGATTGCCACCATCATCCCAGTGCCAAAGAAACCCCAGATCTCATCATTGAACGACTACCGGCCCGTTGCACTGACTCCTGCCATAATGAAGTGTTTTGAGAGGCTGGTTAAGGAGCACATCACCTCCAGTCTCCCCTCCTCACTTGACCCCTTTCAGTTTGCCTACCGGACAAACCGCTCCACCGGGGATGCCATCTCCTCTGCTCTTCACCTGAGCCTGACACACCTAGAGGAGAAGAACACCCACGTGCGGATGCTGTTCCTGGACTTCAGTTCAGCATTCAACACCATCATCCCACAACTCCTGGTAGACAAACTGAGACTTCTGGGCTTCAACACCCCCCTGCGGAACTGGCTGCTGGACTTCCTCACTGACAGACCCCAGTCAGTGCGGCTTGGTCAGATCACCTCCAATGTCATCACCCTCAGCACGGGCTCCCCCCAAGGTTGTGTCCTGAGCCCCCTGCTGTTCACCCTGATGACACACGACTGCGTCCCTAGGTCAGCCACAAACCACATCGTGAAGTTTGCGGACGACACAACAGTGGTGGGCCTCATCAGGGACGACAACGACCTGGCCTACAGAGAGGAGGTGGAGCAGTTGGTGGGCTGGTGCAGAGTCAACAGCCTGGTCCTGAATGTTGACAAAACTAAAGAGATCATTGTCGACTTCAGGAAAAACCAGCCCAACCATGCCCCACTTCTCATCAACAACAAGGCTGTGGAGGTGGTCAGCAGCACCAAGTTCCTAGGGGTGCACATCACAGACAAACTCACCTGGTCTGTGAACACTGCATCACTGGTGAAGAGGGCACAGCAGCGCCTGTACTTCCTGCGGAGGATGAGGAGAGCCCACCTGCCCCCACCCACCCTCATCACATTCTACAGAAGCACCATAGAGAGCATCCTGACTAACTGTATCTCTGTGTGGTGTGGAGGCTGCAGTGCCTCCGACTGGAGTAGTGTGAGGAGGGTGGTGAGGACAGCAGAGAAAATCATCGGGACTTCTCTCCCCTCCATTCAGGACATTGGCCAGAAGCGCTGCCTATCCCGAGCCAAAAACATCATTAGGGACCCCTCTCACCCCCATCATGGACTGTTCACTCTGCTAGCCTCTGGGAAGAGGTACTGCAGTGTGCGGTGCAGGACCACCAGGTTCTGCAACAGCTTTGTCCCCCTAGCCATTAGACTGTTAAACGGTCAATCACACATATAGTAAGCCTACCCAGCTGTTACCCCCCCACTTGCGTGTTTCACTCTACAAACTTTCTATTTTTTTGCACTGTTGTACATAATCCCTTTTCTATATTCCTACTAAATACGACATAGTTATATCTGTATATTTATGGAACCTGTGCGGGTCAGATGTGTCGACATTTCGTTCTGTATACATGTGTACAAGAATGACAATAAAGTATATCTGAATCTGAATCTGAATCTGATCTAAACAGTGGAATTTGGTCTCTGATGAAACAGCGGGATCATGCACTTAAAATATTCCAAAAGACGGAAATGACACATGATAGACAAATATTCACTTCCCTAAGAAATAAAGTCACTAAAGCTCTTAAGAATGCAAAGGCAAAGTTCTTCATTGATGCAATAAGAAATGTAAGAGGCATACTTAATAGATTCTGTAAACAGTCTGACTCAAAAATATTCTCACCTGACACAAAAAAATAGGACTGTAAACACCCATGTCGGAGTTTTGAGTCTGAACGAAGTTACACATTTGGAAGCTGATAGAATCATATGTGCTCTAAAGAATTCCAGAGCCAAAGCTGTATTTCATATGCATACTGTGTCATTAAAAACTCTTAAACAACCTCGTATCGCCCCAATTGCTAGTATCATTAATCAATCGATATAGGCAGGTATCTTCTCCGTTTCTTGGAAATCTGCAGTCATTACTCCTATTTTAAAATCTGGAGACCCTACAATAATGTGTAACTATAGACCGATAAGTATTCTCACTGTAGTCTCCAAAATAGCCAAAAAACTAGTGGCTGAACAACTCATTAGATATTTGAATAACAGTCCATATTCCCTAAATGAAATGCAGTTTGGCTTCAGAAAATAATCACTCTACGTAGACGGCCATCTGCTATCTATTGGAAAACTTAAATCAAAATTAGATGCAGGTGGTGTGACAGGAGCAGTGTTTCTTGACTTGCGCAAAGCATTAGACACTGTTAATCATCGCATTTTAATGACTCAACTGTCATATTTTAATTTCTCCTTTGACTTGATGAAATGGATTGAATAATAACTTAAAAACTGAAAACAGTGTGTTAAAATACACATTACATCTGATTAGATAATAAATTTGGTGTACCACAAGGGTCGGTTTTGGGACCGCTGCTGTTTAGCTTGTACATAAACGACCTTTCATAACTTTGTCCATCTAATGTTACTTGTCAGATTTACACTGACGATGCAATTATTTATGTACATGCAAAAACAAAACATCAAGCTGCACAATATCTATCAGCAGCCATGTCTGATGAATCAAACTGGCTAGAACGTTCTCATTTACATCTTAACTCATTAAATACCAGCCATTTTCACTTGAGCAACCCGCTCAATCCCAGCATTTTCCTGGGTTTTGACTAATATTGCAAGGCCCACAGAATATTGTATTCTAATGCTATATAGACATGGAGCACACCAAAAGAAAGATGAGACTCTCTTCTTTCAACAGAAAGTTTACTATCTTTTTCCATTCTTGAGCAATCGGCATTTGAAAATAGCTAAATTTCATGAAAACTCCAATCCCTGAGGAAAAAACTGAGAAAATGAGCTTTTTGTAAACTGATGCATTTCGACCATAATTTGAACTTTGACACTATTATTTATGGCTTTTATGACACCTCCAACATCTAAATAATGCATGCCTTCGATAAAATAACAAAAAAAAGCACAAAAAATATGTTTTTGATAACAAAATAAATTTATTTGCACATAACACAAAACGACTGAACTGTTGAACTATGTACAAAAATGAAATACATCAGTGTCATACATACTTTTTTTTTGTGTGATATAAAATGAAACAGTTGCCTTGATGCAAGGGCACACAACATAGTTCACACCACATTCGTGTTTCACTCCGTTTACCTTTGCGCAAACAGACCCGACACTTCCGTTGTGGTCTGGCTTTGTTGGTCCGTGGCAAATAGGCGAGCTTGTGTTTGTCCACTGGGGTTTGTATGAAAATAATTGTCTGGGAAGTGATTGGTGGCATCCGCGATGTGCTGCAGAAGCTCATCCGTGAGAAACAGCTGCAGGAAATCAGCTGGCTCCTCAGACTCCAAATGGGCAGCGGCATTCAGTGGTCCAGGGGTTGCTGTAAAGTCGATTTTCCTCGGTTGCCATCCAGTGTGACGCCATCCGGAACCACTGCTTCCTGATGCACAACCTGTAAATTACAGAAATATAAACAATTGGAAATATATATTTATTGCTGGCGTGTGAAGTTTCATATTATAATTTACCTTTCTTTACACCAACAAGACGAGGAGGAACTTTCTTGCCGCGGGATGCACAATCTGTGAATTTTAGAAAGTATGCATGATTACCACACCATTCAGTATTGTTGTTTCCTCGTCGGGGAGGAGATACGCTCGCGTGTAACTGCACATTTACGCGACATTTTCTGCCCGCAAGATGCATGATATGTACAATAAAAGCATGAGGGCTAAAACCACATGTTCAATGGTAACTTGCGAGCATTTACTTCCTCGTCGGCGAGGACTTGCGCTCGCGTGTAATTGTGCAATAGAGGCGGGAGGCAGGAAGTCAGCGAGCAAGCTCGCATCTAACTGCACATTTACGCGACATTTTCTGCCCGCAAGATGCATGATATGTACAATAAAAGCATGAGGGCTAAAACCACATGTTCAATGGTAACTTGCGAGCGCTTACCTCCTCGTTCGGGGGGATCTGGTGAGGACTCTCGGCTGCTTTGGCTATTGTCCGAAGGCAGGCGATGCAGGCCGCAAGGCACGCGCAGCCTCTTTAGACGCCTGTTTGTTGTGACGACGACGAAGCGTCATCCTCTCAACCAAAGCGTCTCCATCGCCTTGATGCTTTTGGGAAGCTTTTTTTTTTACAAAAAAGCATTCCTCTATCGTCATTTGCTTGGAGGATTTCATTGCTAACGCTACTAATGCGACTGCTGCTAGTGCTGCCGATGCTGCTGCTACCGACGCTGCTCTCCACACTTATAAGTCTACCCCAGGATCCCGCCCCCCATTTGTACCTCTGGCGCAGATTCAAGGCGGATCTTTTGCACCTCTGCCCCCTGCTGGGTGATTTTTACATGATTCACAATGCGGACAAGGCTGATTCTCAGTCAGAGGTTGCATCAGACCCTTATGTACACTATGAGGTAAAAAAGACAGGAAACGTACTTATACGTCTTTGGTAGAGGGCGCCATTGCTTTAAAAGACGTCTTTGTACGTCTAAGGGAGTAAATGAGTTAAGCCACATTTTCTTGAATGTGAAATAAATGCCTTATATTTGTTTGACTGGCAAAGGTGTTTAATGGGAACATTGCTAAATATTTAGTATATAAGTGCGCTCTGTTGAAAATGACTAAATATTGAAATTATCTGAAAATGTGAACATAGGCTAGTCATTAAGGGAAGTCAGACTTTGGTTCGGACCTTTTAATTGGAAGAAATTTTAGTCGTGGACCTCTGTGACGTTTAATTGAATACCTCTGGTATAGAGTCACTGCTGCACTCCCTGCCTGCTGAGTCCCTCACTCTGTGCCAAAATTAAACATTTTACGAAACAGAGGGAAAACTTGAGCTTGTGGTAGCGACGACCATGCTGATGATCTTTGTTTCTCATTCAATACGAGCCATTTTTGATAATCACAACAGTTGAGTGCCACCCATTTTAGAGCATTTTGACAATTTATATATATTTTTGTCCACACCTTATTATCTTCTACAATTATTTATTCATCCATCCATTTTTCCCATTATCTGGGGTCAGATTGTGGGGGCAGCAGCTTTAGCAGGGAGGCCCAGACTTCCCTCCCCTCAGGCACTTCTTCAAGATGTTCCGAAGGAATCCCAAGGCGTTCCCAGGCATTGTGTCCTTGGGTCATTCTCTTCCCGGTGGGTACCTCACTAGGGTGGCATCCTGGAGGCATCCTAGCTAGATGCCGGATTCACCTCATCTGACTCCTCTTAAAACGGAGGAGCAGCGGCTCGACTGTGAGTCTCTTCCGGATGACCGAGATTCTCACCCAATCTCGGAGTGAGAGACCGGGCACCCTGCAAAGCAAACTAATTTCGTCCACGTGTATCCGGTTCTTGTTCTTTCAGTCACGACCCACAACTTGTGACCATAGGTCTCATGGGATATTTGTTCATTTTCAGTCTTGCTTGCAAAAACACAAGCCTGTAAACTTGGTCATTTATTTGCCTGCATTTGTTGTACCATTGCTTCTCTCTGCCAACAGCCTGCAAATTTTGAGGCTGTCTTGAGTCACAATGAAATATTGTGCTATTTATTGTAAGGGTCTCACGCAATTATTTGATTACCTTTTTTCCCTCCTAGGCGAGAGTCTGAACGAGGAAACCATTCACTGGCTCGTCATGCTGACATACTCGCTGCTGTGGAGACGCGCCTTTCTCTCCTCAACATGACGTTCATGAAATATGTTGACTCCAACCTCTGCTGCTTCATCCCTGGGAAGGTTGGATATTCAGACTTTACTTCTTTTGATAAAGTTGTGTTGAATTAAGTGGGAAGTGTACTATTTTAAAATAAACTCAACCATATATTGGGATCGATTTCAGAGAATGTGATTTTGTAATAGTCAATGCTGTGTTTTTGTTTTAAAACGATCTTATTTCTAGCTCCGAATTGGTTCAAAACAGCATCTACGTCACGCTGTCACTCATGATTCTGGAAGTCCTTTCTTTAGCAGCTACTTGAGAATGCTAGACTCTCAGCTAGCTTGCTCCACACCACGCAGCTCTCTCCTCTAAACTCAACGTAACTTTATTTATGTAGCACTGTCACTCAAGATGCAGCTGTAACAAGGCACTTTACAGAACACGGCAAAACTGTTACACTAGGGCTGTGACGATAATTCGATATCAATATGTATTGCGAGAGTTGGGTGAGTGATATCAATAGAAAATGGTATCGCTAAATTATCGGTCCCCAAAAAAAGAAAGCGGAGCATATTCGACCCATCATTGCCCTACTCGTCACAAACTCCATCCCGTTGAGGAAATACAACCCGAGGCTTACGCATGCGCCCCTGAGCTAGCATGACTCAAAACAAACAAAAAAAAAAACGGGTGGCTAAGGTGGACTTACCGGCAGACTTGAGGAAACGCTTGCTTAATAGTTAAGCAATAACTATTAACAACGCATGGGACGACAGTACCCCCCCTCAATGAACGCCCCTTGGCGGACCACCTGGTTTCGACGGGTTGGCTTCGTGGTAGTCGCAGAGCACAGATGGACACATGATCCAGGAGCGGGGGATCCACTGACGCTCCTCCAGACCGTAGCCTTCCCAGTCGACCAGGTATTGGAACCCCCTTCCCCTGCGCCTGGAGTCCAGGATCTCCCGTACCGTGTACACCGGGTCGCCGTCGATGATCCTCGGAGGTGGAGGCGGGGCGGTTGGTGGAACCAGAGGGCAGGAAGGGGCCGGCTTGATGAGCGAGACGTGGAAAACAGGGTGAATCTTCGTGGTGGGAGGCAGTTTTAGACGGACAGAGACGGGGGTTGATGATGGCCTCGATCTCGAACGGACCCACGAAGCGTGGGCCTAGCTTGCGGGACGACCCCGCCAGGTTGAGGTCGCGTGTAGATAGCCACACCTTGTCTCTGACCTTGTACCTCTGAGGCGGACGACGACGACGGTCCGCGATGCGCTGGTTACGCTGCGCAGTGCGTGACAGGGCGGCCCGGGCCTCCTTCCATGCCCGGTGTGCCCGCTTAAGGTGATGCTCGATCGATGGAACCTCTTCGGGACCAGCCTGAGTCGGGAACAGTGGGGGCTGGTAGCCGTAGGCCGTCAGGAATGGGGATTGACCCGTCGCCGAAGAGACCAGGGTGTTGTGTGCCTATACGACCCACGGCAAGTGATCGGCCCAGGAGGATGGCTGGCCCTGACAGACGCACCGGAGCGCCGCTTCGAGGTCCTGGTTGGCCCGTTCGGACTGGCCATTGGTTTGGGGGTGGTACCCCGAGGAGAGGCTCGGTGTCGCCCCCAGGGACTGGCAGAACCGTTTCCACACCCGAGAGATGAACTGCGGGCCTCGGTCGGACACCAGGTCGTCCGGGATGCCATGTATTCGGACCACGTGCTGCACCAGGAGGTGGGCCGTCTCCAGGACTGTCGGGAGCTTGGGCAGGGCGACAAAGTGGGCAGCCTTGGAGAAACGGTCCACTATCGTGAGGATGACCGTGTGTCCGCGTGAAACGGGCAGGCCAGTGACGAAATCCAATGCGATGTTGGACCAGGGACGTGACGGAACGGGGAGCGGCCGGAGGAGGCCTGCTGGCGGCTGGTGTGATGACTTGCTGGCAGCGCATGGGGGACAAGCCTGGATGTATGCCGTCACGTCCGTCTTGAGTGACGGCCACCAGAACCGCTGCCCGATTAGGCCCAGGGTGCGACGTATGCCCGGGTGGCATGCCAACTTGGATGCATGTCCCCATTGGATCACCTCCGCTCGGTGCTGCGCCGGCACAAAAAGCTGCCCAGGAGGGCAACCCGCTGGGGCCCAGTTCTTCTCCTGGTCCTCCCGGATACGCTGCTCCACCCTCCGCTGGAGGCCTCCCACCAGCCGATGACTGGGCACCACGCTCGCAGGGCCTTCTTCGTCCTCCCAGGAGTCGTGGATGCGTGATAGGGCATCGGGCTTGGTGTTGCGTAGGCCCGGGCGATATGTCAGGGGGGAGTTAAAGCGACTGAGAGTGAGTGCCCACCGCGCCAGCCGGGGATTTAGTCTCTTCATGAAGCGGATGTATGAAAGGTTTTTGTGGTCCGTGTAGATCACGAAGGGCTCCTGGGTGCCCTCCAGCCAGTGCCGCCACTCCTGCAGAGCCAGGACCACGGCCAACAGTTCCCGGTTTCCCACGTCGTAATTTGCCTCCGCTGGGGAGAGGCGACGGGAGAAGAAGGCGCAGGGGTGGAGGCGCTGATCGACCGGGGATCGCTGGGAAAGCACGGCCCCCACTCCTGAATCAGAGGCGTCCACCTCTACAACGAAAGGGAGATCACAATTAGGGTGGTACAACACAGGCGGGTTAGTGAACGCTTTTTTGAGGTCCGCGAACGCGGCCTCGGCCTTACTATCCCACGCAAACCGGGTTTTGGTAGAGGTGAGCCGAGTGAGGGGCAGTGCCCGGCGACTGTAGTCCCTTATAAAGCGCCGGTAGAAGTTCGCGAACCCTAGGAACCGCTGCAATTGTTTCCAAGTTGCCGGTACCGGCCATTCAACGACCGCGCGTGTCTTGGCCGGGTCGGCCTTGAGTTGCCCGTTTTCCACGATAAACCCCAGGAAGGGGACTGAGGTCTTGTGGAACTCGCACTTTTCCGCTTTCACGTACAACTTGTTTTCTAAAAGCCGCTGTAAGATAGAGCGCACGTGCTGGTGATGTTCTCTAACGGAGCGGGAGAATATGAGAATGTCATCCAAATAGACAAAGCAGCACACGTTGAGCATGTCTCTGAGAACGTCGTTAATGAGCGCCTGGAATACTGCCGGTGCGTTCGATAGGCCAAAGGGCATAACCAAATATTCAAAGTGCCCTAGAGGGGTTTTAAACGCGGTCTTCCATTCGTCCCCCTCCCTCATGCGGATCAGGTGGTATGCGCTGCGAAGGTCTAACTCGTCGCGGATTGCAGAGGAGCGAACGCCGAATCTAGCAGGGGCAATGGGTACCGGTTCTTCACTGTGATCGCGTTCAGTTCTTTGTAGTCCACGTATGGACGGAGAGTCTTATCTTTCTTCTCCACGAAAAACAGTCCAGCTCCAACCGGAGAGGTAGATGGTCTGATCAACCCTGCGGCCAAGGATTCGGTTATGTAGTCCTTCATGGCGGCTTGTTCGGGCTGCGAGACCTTGTATAAGCGTACCGAGGGTAGGACCGGATCTGGTAGTAAATCTATCGCGCAATCGTACGGGCGGTGTGGCGGTAAGGACTTCGCGCTTGCCTTACTAAACACGGAGCGGAGGTCATGGTAAATGTGCGGCACGTTGTCAAGGTTGACCTCCTTCTCTGGAGCAGCCCTGACCTGCAAGCCCTCCTCGGCTGATCGCAGGCAGTGCGCGTAACAAAAGGAACTCCAATTCTGGATGGAGAGGCGGGCCCAGTCGATGACCGGGTTATGCGCTTTTAACCACGGGATCCCTAGTACGACCGGAGCTGCCCTAGCCGGCATAACAAAAAACGAACGCTTCTCAATGTGGTTGCCTGACAGCTTCAAGGTAAGGGGTTCGGTCATCCGCCGAATGTCTGCCAGGAGACGTCCGTCTAGATCGCACAATTTCTCGGATCTGTCGAGGTCTGTGACCGTGCAGCCGAGTCGCGAAACTAATCCCGCATCTATAAAGCAATCGTCCGCCCCTGAGTCGACCAACGCGCGAATCTTGAAACCGCAGCTGAGTCCTATAATTTCCCCGTCCACCTCTAGTCTCAGAAGGACCCCGGAGCTGTCCTGTTCCTCCGCCGTGGGGGCGGGCTGCACCTTTGGGGAACTGGTGGTCACGGCATGGTGACCCGCGGACTCACAGTAGTCCGGACGGCGAGGTGGCGATTCCCGGCGGGCGGTCATCTCCGGGCACCGCGCCACTCGATGGCCCAGAAGGCCACAGTAGAAGCAGGCCCCCGTGCTGCGCCGACGCTCCCTCTCGCGGGCACCTGGGCGGCTCGAACCCGGCTGCGTGGACTCGTCGACGGGTGGATGCACGGGAACCCGGAGGCGTGGAGGATCTGCGCGGCGCTGCTCCCACTCCCGCTCTCGACGACGCTGTAGCTGACTGGGCTCCAGGCGGCTTGCTCCCATCTGCATGGGCTCATCGGCTGGGGCTGGGGCCGAGCCCCCGGAAGCGCGGAAACTCGGCACTGCACTGCTCCAACCCCCGCTCTCGACGACGCTCTCGCAAGCGGTTGTCGAGACGAATGGCCAGGGTGATCAGCTCCTCCAGTGTTCCCGCGTCATCGCGGACCGCCAGCTCGTCCTTTAGGGCCGGGTTGAGGCCTCTCCGGAACACGGACCTCAGGGCGCAGTCGTCGAACCCGCTCTCGGCGGCTTGGATGTGGAAGGCGATCGAGTAGTCCGCAACTGATCGGGAGCCTTGGGTGCAGTCCAACAGTTCGGCTCCCGCCTCCTTTCCCCGGACAGGGTGGTGGAACACCCTTTGGAATTCCGCAAGGAAGGCGGGGAACGAGGAACGGATCTCTGGGCGTGCGTTGCTCACGGCCATGGCCCATGCGCTCGCTTGACCAGTCAGGAGGCTCATCATGAACGCTACCTTTGTGCTTTCGTGCGCGTAAGTCAGGGGCTGCTGATCAAAAATCAGCCTACAGTGGTGGATAAAGGGGCCGCAACGTCCGGGTTCTCCGCCGTAGCGGTCGGGGTGAGCCAGGTTGGGCTCCCTGGGCGGGTAGAACGGAAACTGAGGCCCGGGAGGGGAGACGACCGGGTTTGGTCCCAAAGAGGGCGGCGGCGCAGGGGAACTCAAATGAGCATCTAAGCTCGTGAGCTGGTGTGCCAGTTGGCCCACCGCGTCGCGCAGGGTAGCGAGCTTGGTCGCCTGTTGGCCTACTAGGCGTCCTTGACTGGCCAGAGCGTGATAAATTTTCTCAGTGTCAGCGGGATCCATGGTCGGATTATTCTGTCAGGACCGCTTTCCAGCGGGGGGGCTGGAAAGCGGTGAATGTGGATCCTTAAAACGCTGACAAGGGAAAATCGGGGTTGTACAAAGGTTTATTGTGACCGACAGGTATTAATCCAACATCCAATGAGGCAAGGTAACTTGCAATCGAGTATAATATTAAATAGGGTGTCTATAATTACGGTCGTCGGGAGACGGTAACGAAAAATGCTGGAGGAGCAATCTCACACCAGGAAATCAAAACGAGAAACAGAAAACGCTTGCAACGCAAGGAGACCGAAAACGACAATGGCTTGCCACCAAAGGGCAAGGTGAATCCAAATACGAAAACGAGAACAAAAGGCGAGCCGAGAGTAGCTGGAAGCAAAGGTAACAAAACTCACAAAATACAACACACGGAATCAACGTGGCGAGAACTATAGCGAGGGCACATGAACAAGAGCAACGTGGGATCAGAGCTACGTGGGTCAATAATCCGACGCGGACGTGTCGATGGCTTAAGTAGTCGGTAATCAGAGCTTCATTGAGCGCAGCTGTGTGGCTCGTGAGCGCGTCTCGCTCGCGACCGGTCCCCGGGTTGCGCGCCGCCGGCACACGCCCACTCAGCTGCAACGAGAGCAGACGGATCGTGACAAGTATTGCCTTAAATCTAAATCGCACTATCATTTATAAACATCTCGGAAATGCTGGTGCAAGCTGCAACGTTTAATCAAAGTTGAATGTCGTATCGGTTTATTAATTTCTACATACCTTAATGAAGCTGTGTGCTGGTGCGAGATGCCAAAATTTACATTTGAGCCGATAAGTCAACTAATTGTGATTACTGTTGGTGATTAGTTGATTACCAAATGAATCGTTTTTTGCAGCCCTACTAGCCCCCTGTCATCTTATCTGAAGCTAACAGTCTTGAACTTGGGTTTTGAATTGGACAGTGATTTTAAATTGGTCTGGCAAATCAGTGTTGTTGTTCGATCCAGCTTCTTTCACCTTAGGGAGCCGGCTAATGTAAAACCCGTTCTCTCTCGCCAGCACTTACAAACGGTAATCGATGCCTTTGTTACGTCTCGGCTCGAATAATTTTTTTTTTTTTTTTTTTGCTGTCAGCCAGTCGTCCCTCAAGCATCTCCAGTTGGTCCAAAATGCTGCTGGTAGCTTGATGTGTTACATGGGCTGTTACATATGCTTCACAATTTTCACAGATCTTCATGGTACTCAGAATGTTACATTACAAATTTGTATGGGACGCTATCGATCTATTTTTAGAAAATGGCACAAGACATCTCTAAAATATTAATTTCCATACCGGGTATATTGTGTGTGCAAAGTTTCATGACTTTTCGCTGAGGTTTAGAACCTCAAAAACTGTATCAGTGTTCATTGTGTACAGCCCATCACCGTGACAACAGTGTATAACAAAATAAAAACATCTTTAGATGAAGCGTGCGAATTTTAAGACGATTCAATTCAATATGGTGGGGTTTCCTGTGGGATTAAGCACATAGCTATAAAAGACGTTTTTGCATGTATTGGGTTGTTTCATATGCCACCAAATACTCGTAGATCTAGGTCATGCTATCGGCGCATTTTTACAACCAAGCACAGGTAATCTCTTCAGTATTTATTTTTAATGCCATGCCTGATGTGTGTTCAAAGTTTCATGGGTTTCTGCACCGGTTTAGATCATCAAAAACCGCATCTTTTTTTTTTGATGACCAGTACCTCGCCAAGGCAACAGCCTATGATAAAATAAAACGATTTCAATAACTTTCCATCTTAAAAATCTTTAGGTAGAGGACAATATTTGAAGATGATCTGATAAATTCTCTAGGAGTTAAGAAGGAATTAAGAAACGCAAAGTTTGACATAATATATACATATAATCTGACAAAATAAAAAGATTTCAATAACTTTTCATCTTAAACAGTTTACGTTTTTGTAGGTCTTAGGCCGTTACATACACTACCAAATCTTCATAGATCTGGGTGAAACATACAACCCAGAATCCTTTGTTAAAACGGAATTATGAAATGCAAAGTTTGATGCTCCGCCCCCATCATATAGGCCAGGCCTACCCGCGGCCCCTGAGCCTCATGCGGCTCTTTGGTTAGTTTCATGCAGCTCTTCAGGAGCTTTCACATGACATGCGTCAAAAATGCTTGGCTGACGCTGCCATTTTTCCCCTACAGCTAGACTCTAGCAGCGTGCCAGCGACCCGCAAAATGTGCAACCCAATATTTTCCCCAGTTCTTTACCCTAGTGTTGAGATTTTACAACCCAAGTTTGAAATCAATCGGGTTAACTGACTTGGACTAGGGGGCTAAAGTATGAACCCCGTAATTGTGTAAAAATGGACCAAAAATCCAACATTCAACAATTCCTAACTCACTTCCTGTACATGTTGGTATGGGTACTAAAGGATTTTTGTCCGCATGAGGTGCCTCCCAATTCTTGTAGCCAAAGGTCTAATTTACCGAGGCAAGGCTTTGATGAACCCCACGACGAACCTCTATAAGGGGCGCTGCATGCCCATTTTTATTACTCATATATCGCGACTATAAAATAGCAAAATTTTCGCCAGGCCTGACGTGTGTACAGAGTTTGATGAGTTTTCGTTCACGTTTAGTGTCAGGTTAATCAATCAGACAATTATCCAACACCACTCAAAGAAGGAGAAAAGACGCTCGCTCAGCTCAGGTATTATCTTGCGAGGAGGACAGAGAGAACTAAACAATTCTCAATTCTCTGCAATCCTAAATTAGTCTCTGTGCACCCTTCCTTTTTATTTGAGAATGAAACATCAATGCTGCTGCCAGGCCAGAAGTTTTTTTTTTGTTGTTGTTGATTTTTTTAAATGTTTTTTATTTAGAATTTATTTTTAGGCAAATAGGGGTTTGCCAAGGCAACAGCTTTGCAAAAGATTTCTGTGTTGCAATATGGTGAAGGCCTAAAATCTCTTTCAAACAAGTATTAGGTAAATCTGGTCAACCTGTATGGAGAAAAAACATGAAACATTAAAAAATATATTTCTTTTAGACAGTAGTTGGCGCTACCACTAAAATAAAAAGTGAGTTTGTAGATGTGTTCAGGCCTTGACTATTATCGAATTGTTTAGAAGTAATTATTTCAGTCAAGTTACTGCAGCCTTTGTAGCCGAGGCGACACCGACCTTTAAAGTAAATTCAAAATGGCGGACTTCCTGTAAACTTTAGTGTATGGCTCGAAAATACTTTTTTTTTTAGGAATTTGCCTGTTATGTATACTGTTTGTACTAATGTTTGTAGTTCTAGATGAAAGATTTAAGAGGGGCTTCTTTTATTTTTTTTTATATAATCTGGGCGCTAGCCATCTTTTAAAACTCGCACAGTAAACAAATAAAATATTGATTATTTTTTTCAGGCCTGATATGTGTGCAAAGCTTCATGTGTTTTTGTGCTTATTTAGTCTGTCAAAATCAGTGTTCTCACATTGGCGCACTGTATGTTGACATGCCTCAGTTTTTTGCAAAATATCACAGATTTTTGTATTTTGACATAATGAATACGCTTCCAAGCTTATATGAGGTAGATCGTGTTAACCTGTTAGGAGAAAAACAGATAAAAATCTAATATTTACTTCCTTAACCAGTAGGTGGCACTACCACTACAATGAAAAATAAGTTTGTAGATGTGTTCAGTCCTGGACTATTATCATATGTGAGAAATCTTTAGAAGTAATTATCTTTATTATTTCAGTCGAGATACAGCGGCTTTTGTAGTCAAGGCGATACCACCCTTTGAATTAAATTAAAAATGGCGAATTTGCTGTTAAGTTTAGCATATGGCTCCAGGAGTCATTTTTGTATGAATTGGCCGGTTACATACAGTACCAAATTTTCAGAGTTCTAGATGAAACTGGTATTGCGAAACTTATGCATTGCATGTTTTGAAAGCAGCTACTTGTGCAAATAACATCTGGGAATAAACATTTCTTATTCTTATCACACGCCTCATTTTTTGTTCCTCTTTTCTTTCATTGGGCCATGTTGAAGGTTGTTAAACAACAAAAATGCTTGAGTGTATGTTAGTTGCTAATCAGTAAACTGTACACAAGGACAGTGTATACCGTAAATCATCTTGTGATGGGATCTGTGATTTATTTATTTAAGCCAATTAATATTTGTATAATATTTGCAATATTTGTTGTTAATGTTTGTACAATGTTCCTGTCTTTTAATTATGATTATGTTTTTTTTTTTCTCGTCAGGTCATAGATGAGATCTACCGTGTACTTCGATATGTGAACTCAACTCGAGCTCCGCAGCGAGCTCATGAGGTTCTGCAAGAATTAAGGGACATCTCGTCCATGGCAATGGAGTATTTTGATGAGAAGATTGTTCCCGTTCTGAAGAAGAAGCTACCTGGAGCCGACTTGTCTGGGCGCCTCATTGGTTCTGCTCCTGGTAGTCTCCCTTTTTATAAAATAATTTATTTATACCTTCCTTCTTTCTTAATTTCAGATGCCAAATCAAAACATGTAGCTGAGAGTTAATGTGGGGAGGAAAAAAAGGACACAGATGAACATATTACAGTTGAGACTCATGGAGCCATTGGGTACAGATTATACCTGCAAAGGTTTTCATAGCCATTCTATCAGAGAATACAGATAGTATTCTAAGTAGGACAAATATAGGGAATATGGAATAAAAGGTCTACACACCCCTTATTGAAATTATTTTTTTGTGATTAAAAAAAAAAAAAATAAATCATTGAACTCATTCAATGCCCATGACGAATACATTCATCAAACAAAATAGTCACGCCCCCTGCCTTTGACGAAAACATTTGTCACACAGTCTTTTTAAACGGGATAGGTGGGATAAAGTCTGGGCCATCTTCTGTGAAGTTTTCAAGGTTGGAGGAAATTTTTCTCCCACCGTTTGGTGGCAGCAACACGGTGGATGAGTCATCAGCCAACTTGAAAAACAGGAAAGGAAGAAAAAGGCGGAAAGGATTAGGCCCTAAAACGGGGCAACCATACTCTAGAATGGAGAATTACAGATGACATGATGCTCAAGTAGAGTATATCTGGGGCTAAAGGGAAGCCAAAGATGTCATCCTTGATGATGACAGCGATCACAGCGAAAAACAAAGGATGACACTTAGTGGATGACCAGCGATTCGAAAGAGGCTCATGGAAGACTCCTCCCTGACAGTGGCAACGAAGGTCAGTGCTAACTGCTCGCTATCATAACGCCTCTTCCTTCAGTTATATGCATGCCATTATTCTGCTATACTGAACATTTCTTGATAGCACTAATGTGTTATATAAATCATGCACCAACGTGTGGATGCAAGAAAAATAATATAGAACGCCTAACGGGGAATGCTTGCTAGAGTAAAGTGCTTGCGGTCAATGATCCCCCAGTAAATCCTTTGTAGCAATGAGGTGAAAATGTAAATAAAAGTGTATAAAGTGCAGAAGATTATGTGTGTGGTTAAAGAAGGTCACAACTGTTTTTTTTTCCTATGCGTGAGGATAAGCGGTACAGAAAATAGATGCATACTGGAGCGCTAAAAATATTTGGGGGGTAATTATCATTGTCTACATTTCTACAATTTACAGATTGTGCATCCAGCAAGAAGATCCTTCCCACTCCTGTTGGCAGATAAAAAAATAAGAGGTAAAAAAAAAAAAGTACACTTTGCAGTACTGAAAAAAAAAATAATTTGTGGATGTTTATTTTTCTATAATTTGCAGGCTGGCTGGCATCAAGCCGACTGGAAGGTAAAAGCGTTGCTGCAGAGTTGGAATCACACCGAAGCTATTGAGTGAACTCACACGGAATCTATTGAGTGTCGTACGCGTACAAGAGTGAGGCGGCACAGGAGAGGTGATAGGCCCCCAGAAGCCGTAAATAATAAGTGCATGGAAAAATACCCTTGTTTTTGCATACGCAAACAAGCCAGAGCTCGAAGTTCCCCACCCTTACTTTGCGGTCTCGTCTTTTGGAACATTTTGGCTTTCCTGTTAAAATCGCATATAGGAAAAAGTATGTGTGTAAGTCCAAAGTTGTGTGCCGACATTGCGACACAAATATTGGAGGTTATGTTGCAAGTAATACGTCTAACATGCTAACATCCTCAAAACGGCTTCTTCCGAATGTGACTGACGCGATACATCGTTATTTTTAGTGTATTTTTTTACAATTTAATTGCTTAGAATATAACACATATGAGTTGCTTTTATTTTTTAAAAAAAGATTTTCCTGTCATCTTTTCAAAATAAACAGATTTTAAGTTTTTCTTAGATTTTTTTTGTCCTGAAAATATACCGAACCAAAGCCTCCAAGAAACTGAACCGAACCGAAATGTGATTTTAGTGTACCGTTACCCCCCCCCCTAGTAAATAGATATAATTGGGATGAACAAATACACACACACGCCTTGCACATAAACACGCATGGATATACTTCCATATAGTTTTAATAATTGCTGAGACGAGAGACTTCATATCTCCATTTTCTAAATTGGAAATAATGCCATATTCCACTAACTGATCACGTGACTGGGTTGATCCCGTTTTTTCGTAGAATCTGTTTAAGGCTAAAAAAAGGACCCAAATTTGAAATAAAATTCAAATTGGTTGACTTAGTTTAGCATAAGTGTGCAGACATTTTTTGTGTCTTGGGCTATTTCCCCTCTACTTTTCGTAGATCTTGTTGAAACATACTACCAGCGCTGGTTCGTGAAAATGTTCTTGGGGGCGCTACTGACATATTGTAAAAACCGCCAAATAAACAAATGTATTTTTTTGCCTGGTGTGATGTGTGTCAAGTTTCACGATTTCACAAATGTTTCGACCATCAAAATCAGAATACCTTTTCTTGGCAAACACCACATCGCCATGGCAATATTATTTGGCGCAATAAAAAGCTTTGCTCATCCTTAAACGTCTTAGCATGAAACACGAAACGAATTTTCGTGGATATTTAGACCCTCAAAATTAGGGTTGTTTTCTTGGCGAACTGTGCCTTGCCTTGCTGTAAGATAAATTGAGGATCACATTGACTTAAAGTAACTTTATGTAATCAGTTTTGTGTATTTATGATCATGTTTATATACACTCATTAATATTTGCACACACACATACTGACATTCATGTTCTAGCACACACGCACACAGCTGGAACACACATACACACGTTGCTTTAACTACACACAAACACAGTATCCTGAAGATGTGTTTAGTTAAAGTAACCTTTGCACCGTGAGTTGTCATTTTATGCTTGCTGTCTCCTGATGATTAGTTATTGATGTTTTCTGTCTTCTGCTGATTAGTTTAGTCTAAAACAGACCACCATTGTTAATTAATCTTCTGTATTCTGGTGATTTAGTTTAGGCTAAACAGACCTTCATTGTATTCTAATTTCTTGTGATTCTTGAGTCAAACTAATAAAAGCCGAGCCGGTGAGAAGAGGGGAGAGAGGAGTTGCATGGAGCGGCTGCGAGCAGGCGAGCTGCTGCTCGCGGCCTCTCTGTCCCACTCTTTTCCCCCGCCGGCGGTGAAAATGAACAACGGTGTCTGGTTCCTCCTGGCCTTTCAGCTAGCGTTTTATTTCGGCCGTTACATTTAGTAAGTTATTTCAGTAAGCTCTCCCAAAATGGGCATTTAAACCTGACACTTGCCGATTTTGAAGTCCCACCCCGTCATATAGTATTTCGAAAACTCTAAATGTTTTTTTCCCTGTTTTTTTTTCGCACGTCTTAAGATACAACAAAATAATACTGATCTGATAATGTGATGAGACCTGCTAGCAAAACTGGTACACATTTAATCTAAGGACATCATTAAAAATACCCCTCGGCCTCCGGGCTAGTTTCGACCTGCTTTATATTTAACCCTCAAACTGCTACATTTTGTTCCATTGTCAAAATATTTCCATGATTATCTTTACTTAACCTCCCGACTATGGAGGACTGAAAGTGCCAAAATTAAATAAATAAATACACCATGAAATGTTTAATTAAAATTGTCATTAATTAATTAAATGTTTAATTTATTAATTGAATGTGGAATTAAATAAATGTATCATCAATGATTATATGTAAAAAAAAAATTCTGTATAATTATTTCTGTATTTAATTTCTTATTTCTATATTTAATTATTTCATGGTCCCGCGTTGCAGCGTTTCATGACAAACTCAAATCTTGTCTTGCCGTTGCTTTGGTCTGAAGTGGTTGCAAACATGGCGGCTCTGACAATGGAGGACTTTCATAAGCTCCCTTGATTGAGCGGCAGAGGCTTGTATTTAGTTCTGCTTGAGTATTCAAACCAAGGTAGAAGTGAATAGCATCACTCGGTGTTGGAGTATTTTCACGAGACACTCGCTTGGCATCAATCCCTCATTCTGGAATTGATTTGCCTTGACTTGATGAGCAGCCCAACAAATCAGGTGACCTGCCCACCAAACTTTGATGGGTGAGTTTGACAAAAAATAAATTCATGAAACACTGGATGCGGCACCATGAAATAATTAATTAAATACATAAATAATTAATTAAATACAGAAATTATATAGATTTCTTTTACATATAATCATTGGTAATTTAATTTAATGACACTTTTTTTAATTTAATTCCATTGTTGGAGTTGAGTCACTGAGGAAATGAAAAGTATTTAGTAAATACTAAATTCCAACGGAAGGTCCTCTCCAGGTTAGTCATCGTCTGGAAGGTTGATTCCCGTCTGGTCCCCAGGACTGGCACGCCAATGCTGGCCTTCTCCGGCGGGCAGTCTCTCCGTCTCACTCTCTGCTGGCATTCCCCTGTAATCTTGTTGGTGTGCATGTGTGCGTGTGTATGTGCGTGTGCTCCGATCTCAAATTGTTGTCTTTCGGAATTAGTTTTTGCGATAGCGTCCCTGTGACACCTCCAGTGCCCAATTTGGTTTGTTTGGATCTCTACAGCCAATGTGTCGTATTTGTCCATGAAGTGCTGTGAATGTGAGTGCAGGTCATGGCAATGCTGAGTGCAATTTTGTCTCACTCCTGAAAATTTCAACAAAGTTCACAAATGTAAACTAAATATAAATTTAGCATATTAGAAAAAAATAATAAATCAGTAAACACTATGACTATAATCCCAGTCATACCTATGCACTGTACTTCTAGTTTGATTGATTAATCAATGTTTAACATATCCAGGAAATATGAACCTGCTAAATTTAATAATCGACATTATGTCCCGTAAGTGTTTTAAATAATGCCAGTAATTGTAATACAATCCTTCACCATATTCAATTAATTAATTAAACATTTAATTAATTAATTACAATTTTAATTAAACATTTCATGGTGTATTTATTTAATTAGTAATTTTTACCCTCTCAGTCCTCTATACTGAACCAGTATGTTTCATTCCATAGATAGGTTTGCTTAAACCACACCGAAGAGCGGCCCATAAATCCCCTGCTCTGCAAGAGCATACCTTTGTCAAAAATATATCCTAGCAATTTTTGAGTTAATGTTTGATTGTATTACCAGGGCAACCGGTTGAGTAACCAAGGCAACAGGTATGGGCCAAATAAATTAAAAAAACTGTGTCACCTAAAGGAAAATATGACGGCCCAAGCGGGGCCTAACATTGCGTTTTTAGAAGAATTATTGTGATACCAATATAAACAGTACCGTATTTTCGCAACCATAATGCGCACTTTAAAGTCCCAAATCTCGTCCAAAAAATCTGGGGCGCCTTTTGATGCAGAGCGCCCATTATATGGACCGAGTGCACCGCTGGGCTGACATCGAACATTACCTGCCTGCACACTGCTTATATAGAGAGAAGGCGGGCGTGGCTAAGGACAGCAGGCGGACGTAAGAGGGGAAGGATGGGCGTGAACGACAACGCAAAGGCACGCCCCCAGTGCAAAGCAGGCCACAGTGCCCCTATATGGGCAAACGTGTCTGCTAGCACTGTTTGGAGTAAGCCGGCATCATATCGGAGGAGCCACGTTGCGACACAGAATCTGACAATGACAAGAGGGAACCTGGCGTGTTTGTGGGAGAACTTGCCTAGCTGTTTATTTCTGATACAGAAGATGATTTTGATGGCTTTGTGGATGATGACTGATCAATAATAATGTGAGTACATTGTTAAATAGTTCAATAAAATACAACCAAACTCAGTTTTGCTCCTGTTGCCTTTTTAAAAACAGCCAGCCACGCTAGCCATGCTATCTTATGTTTTAGTGTGCATGCATGTAAACTAAGGTATTGCATGGTAGGCTGGGAGGCGGAATTTTGCTGGGCCTACACTCTTATGCTATTCAGTTGATTTGGGGTGATAGTTTTAGTTTTGATGTAACACTGTGACCGCACAAAGTTTGTTGATTAGTGAATTGCTCACACCGGCATTGTGTCGGCCTCCCATCTGAGGGGCTGGTGGCAGCGAGACGGTGAGACAGACTCATAATGACTCTTGTGTTTGGTGGAGAACGTGTCCAGCTGTTTATCTTGGATACAAAAGACAAGGACTTGGTGCATTTTTGGATGAGGACATCAGCGTGTTGTTAAAAGCTAAAATAAAGGACCACTGAAGTCCCGCTGCCATTTTAAAAACACACAAGCGCGACTGAGCAGCCAGCGCGACTTCTCGGTTGCTCGGTTCTGTTTGCGCCCAATGATACGGTGCGTTCTATCTATGTATTAAATACAGAAATAGCACCCTCAACTGGTACTGCGCCCTTTGATACGGCACGTCTTTTGGCCGTAAAAATACGGTAACTTGTTGTAAATCCTATAATTGATACCATTAAATTCACAAGTTCTATACGTTGACAATAAAACAGGGATTTTATGATACTATGGGACACCAATAGAAATGAAAGGTAGTTAGGGCAGTTTAGAGTTAACGTTCTAAGGAAAGGGTTTGGCTCCGACAAACTGTATAAAAACTTGGGTCAGATCTCTCACTTCTGCGCTTGCGACCAGATCTCAGGTTTTGGAATTAAAACTTATTGTGTTATCTGTCTGATGCCTGCACTCCTGTCTTAAGTTCTTTTGGTAGTCAATTTAAAGTTAACTTCGAGAGCCTCAAAAGATCTGGTGCATCTGCCTACGCTGCGGACCCGAGCAGTTTTTCTCGTGTCAGCCCTCTGTCCATCCTCGCCTGCCTACCTGAGGGGGAAGAAGTCACCCCGGCATAGGAAGAGGAGAGGTAGGGGGTGGCCGCTCAGGGGCTGACACATCATTAGCTTCCCAAACATTCTATTTTACGGAGCCCCTTAAGTGACCAGGGGGAAAATAATAAAATGTATGTTTCTCATTTCATTTCATATTTAACTTCTCTAAAAGCGCAACTTTGTCTAAATTGTTGAACGTGTGATCACTCAGATTTATTTTTTACGTGTCTCATGTCTCAACATTCATGTGGTTTTTGTTCAAAAGGTGGAAAC
The DNA here is from genome assembly GCF_059441095.1 of Idiotropiscis lumnitzeri. Taxonomy (NCBI): domain Eukaryota; kingdom Metazoa; phylum Chordata; class Actinopteri; order Syngnathiformes; family Syngnathidae; genus Idiotropiscis; species Idiotropiscis lumnitzeri. The sequence continues at coordinate 22,280,749 of NC_142399.1, read as the reverse complement.
TGTAGAATAGAAAATGAGCCTTGATAGGATCTTTTGTTTGTCCAGTACCCAGCCCCAACTGAATCCAATCCTCTGCTATTGCAGTGTCATCTTTGGGTACACGTTTAGGCTGTTGGTCCCATGAAATTAAATGTCATAAGGCTGGTCAATAGGTCAGCTATGGAACAATCAACCACCTATACAACAAAAGCAAAGCATTCATACAAATAATTTTGGGGGGGTAAATGTTTAGTTCATTTTAAAATAGAACCAAAAACGATACAATATGCAGAGTTGCACTAACACTATGAAACTATTTATGAATACAAAAAGAAATACTTGAAATGGATTGTGCTTAATAAAACTAATATAAACACTTGTTTTGGATTTTATCCAAAACGGGTTTTTTCCTCAATAAATAATAATAATAATAATAATAATATTGCCTTTATTAGTCCCACAATGGGGAAATTCGAGATTCGAACCCAGGCCTCCTGGGGAGACTGGGTCCTGAACGCGGCGCCTTAGACCACTCGGCCATCCTGGCAGCCAAACTGAAGTCCGCGCAAGCGTCCCTGGGTGGGTTTGAACCACCAACCTTTCAGTTAACAGCCAAACGCGCTCACCGATTGCGCCACAGAGACTTGATAATAATACACAACCGGGAAAAAAAAATCCTTAAAGATTATGGAAAACAATCTTTTTTTTTTTTTTTTTTTTTTTTTTAGCACCATAAATTAATATATTGTACCAAACTACATTCTGTGTTTTATTGTCTTGAGTCGCCGTTAAGGGCTTTTGGCAAATATGTCATGTTCTGAGTTCTCAGATTTCCCAGCTTGTGAAAGCAATACGCGACCATGTGTTTTTCCTATTCGATGTCAACCACGGGCATACAGAAATTTTTTGGTTGTTAATGAACTTGAGTTCAGTAACTAATCCCTCCATAATTCATTGTAGATGCTACATTTTGTTAGCATACCAAACAGGATGTCAGGTTCCACTTTCAAACACACAAGGTAACCTGTGTGTTCTCATGCTAGCTTCCAGACACAAACTGTCCTGATCTGATAAATAAAACCATGGTTTAATAAAGGGAGATAAAAAAAAAAAAGTCAACCCCTACTGAGTGGATTTCACATATAGCTGGTAATTTTTGGAACATAGCCTCCGCAATAAATGAGGGACCACTGTCGTCTAAATTGTTGCCTACAACAATTACTCATTTTTTCAAGAAAAGAAAAACTTGGGGCTGGCCTTTCAGACACAGTAAGCAGTGATAACCGAGGACGATACTAAGACATAATCAACATGCGTTACCACGATTGGCTGGAAGGGTACCTTTATGTGGCTGAAAATCAGCATTGGTTCAAATCAAGTAAGGAAAAAAAATGTATATTCTTGACTTCTGAAATTTAGAAGAACAATATAAAGTCCGATTGTTTTCAGATGATACTGATCATCATTACTGATCATGGCGATCGGATTAGGACAACCCTAATTTATGTAAAGTATATATATATTTTAACCTCCACAACTTAATCTCTGACCTGTCCAGTGTTTTTCTGCGGCTTCGTGGTGCTGTTGTTTATTAATTTTACATCACATTTTATTCATACTGTGAATGGAGTACACATAGGTGCAGTCTGTTTATTAATTAGCTCAATATAGTTGGGTGGTTGCACTGGATTTAATGGTATCGGAGTCAAGACAAAACTTTTTACTTCTCAATTTTCCGTATCCCATAAATTTTCAATAAAAAAACATTTGTGTTAGTTTGTATAACTTGCCAATGTGGAAAAGTTAAAGGCATTGAAATACTTTTAAAAGCCAATGGTTTTCAATGACATGGCTCATCTGTTTTCTGAGTTTGGTCTTGTGATGTTCCCAATGTGAGTTCGAGGGCACTTTGACGTCAGTCTTAGTAGACAGCAGGGGGCGGTGCTCCATAAAATGTCAGCATCCTTGGATGGCTGAAAATGGGTGGATTAATCAATCATCTTAATTCTTATTCCACGCACACAATATTAATCACAATACCATGTTTAGAATAGTGGTGGTATGTAGAACATAATATTACATAGAAAATGTTTGCCCTGATTCCTTTCCTTCTTTAAGTAAATGCAATCATCTGTGTGAACAATATTGAAGAACAGAGTAATAATGCATTTTGTATATTTCAGTGGCAGGTCCATCAAATTCTCTAACTACCATGTCCTTGCTGGCCAAGAATGCACCATCACGCTCTGAGATGACCAAGCTGCAGCAGCAAGTTAAGGTCAATGGAGCATCTGTGACAGTTTTGCGGAGGGAGATGCAAGAAATTCGTGTCAAGCAGTTAGAACAGCAGAAGCAGCTGCAGGACCAAGAGCAGAAACTACTTGAACAGACACAGGTCATTGGTGAACAGAATGCCCGCCTTGCCGAACTGGAACACAAACTCCGTGAACTAATGGACAGTAGTGCTATGGGAGGACCTGCGGCCAGAACATCTGTACCCTCCACATCCAATGTTGCTGTGCCCTCCCCTGCTTCCAGTCTTCTGGCCATGGGGTTGGCAAGTGGCAGAGCAGAGGCCTTCTCTACAGTCAGAGAACTGGCTTGTGAGGGAGAGCCATCACTGAAACGCACCAGAAAAAACTCCGACCTTTTACGAAAGTCAAACCGTTTGTGTAGCAAGAAATGAAACTGTTTTATTTAAATATTCAATTTTGGTTCTGAAATCAGACTGTTTATTCTTTATCTCTATTTGATTTTTCCCTGTATTATGTTTTCATGGTAGCTAGCTAATGAAGCTAAAGAATCTCATGTCTATCAAATATGTTTAACACTGAAAAAATTAGAATAAAATTCAATGGTAAATTACTAAATATTGTGAAAAAAAAATTTGGGGGAACATCTAGTCTGGAGAAGGTCACATTTGCAGCATGGGTGAAAGCTCAATACATGAACAAATTGTTAGTACCCCTCTGTTAATGAGAGAAAATCCCACAGTGATCATAAAATACCTTTAATCTGACAAAATAAACTAGATCTGCAAGCAGCAATAAAAGGCAACCCATGCAATGTTGGGTGCTGACACATTGGAATACTCATAAAATGTAGTACATCAGATTAAAAGCTATTTTGATCAAATATGACCTCTATAAAAGGTAAAAATGGGGCAAAATTTTAAAGGAAATGAAAAATGGCCTACTTCCATTTGAGTTTAAAATGGGCCTTCAGAGATTATTTTGTATGTCCAAATTTTCATGAAAGAACTGTTGGGGCTGCTTTTTTAAAATACCTCTAGGGGGCGCTAGAAAGCCATCTTTTAAAACCCGCACAGTAAAGAAACATTGATTATTTTTCCAGGCCTGATGTGTGCAAAGTTTTATGAGTTTTGTTGCTTTAGTCTATCAAAATCATCTATCCATCCATCCATTCATTATCTGTACCGCTTCTTCTCACTAGGTTCGCGGGGAGTGCTGGAGCCTATTCCAGCTATCTTCGGGCAGTCTGCGGGGGACACTCTGAACTAGTTGCCAGCCAAACGCAGGGCACACAGAGACGAACAACCATCCACGCTCACACTCATTCCCAGGGACAATTTAGAGTTTTCAATCGACCTGCCATGCATGTTTTTGGATTGTGGGAGGAAACCGGAGCAAACCCACGCACGGGGAGAACATGCAAACTCCATACAGGAAGGCCGGAGCCGGGATCGAACCCACGACCGCTGCTATCTCTCACTGTGAGGCCATCGTGCTAACCAGTCAGGCCACCGTGCCCCATCTAAATCAGTGTTCATTTATTAGTGAACTGTGCGTTGCCACGCCCAAAGCTTTTCGCAAAGAATAACAAATTTTATATTTAGACATCATGAAGGCCTAAATAATCTTCCGAGCAAATGTGAGGTAGATCTTGTCAACCCGAAAAACATTACTTAACTATTTACTTGCTTTAGCCGGTAGGTGGTGCTATGATAAAAAATAAGTTAGATGTCTTCATGCCTGTACTATTATCATATGTGAGATTTTTTTTTGGAGAAATTATTGTGTAGTTAAAGTTAGAGCAGCTTTTGTTTTCAAAACCATGTCTAACTTAGAAGTAAATTTAAAATGGACGACTTCCTGTGCAATTTGGCACAAGGCTCCAAGAGACTTTTTTTGTAGGTCTTGGTCTGGTACATACTCCATTAAATTTTCAAAGAGCTCGGTGAAACATGCATCAGGAGCTGCTTCTTCGAAAAATTCTAGGGGGTGCTAGCGATCCATCTTTTAAAAATTGAAGAAACTAATAAAATATTTATGAGCGCATGGTAGCTGGCGAGGAGCCGGCAATGATGGCTGCCATGTACTACTTGCCGGCTCGGGGAACTGATCCCATTCAGCCTGCCACCATAGGGATTTGGGAGAATGCGAGACATGAGGAACCGAGACTACAGGTGCTGGTGAACGTCGACTACAAAACGTGGGTGGAACGGGACATGGTGCAGAAGCCGATGGTGGAGAAAAACGTGACTCAGAGAGTGAAAAGCGGTTAGTGCTATGAGGGGTTGCAGATCCTCTACTAGGGCGCCGTCGTTGGCCACCCCGCAGAGGTAGATGCCCCAGTAAGTGTTCAAGGGTGGACTCAAAGGAATCAAAACAAAGAGCTGACCATAACTGACTGGGGGAAGAAAAAAAATCACTCTGAAAATCAAAATCTGTCAACAAAATCTGAATCAACAAAAACATGGGGAGATAAAATGGTGGGGTAATCAAGCATATTAACATGAGACAAAGAGGGAGAAACAGGAAAGAAAACAGAAACCTAAACGGAGGGATTGGGGGTGATCGGCAGTTTGAGGAGGGTAGCAGGCTGACCGGCGACGTTAAGCACGTCGTGCTTTCCGCTGGATCCGGTTGTGGTCGGTGCATTCTGTCAAATATTTGTGGAGGTTGAGGAAGAGGACAATCCATAAGACAGAGAAGGGAGGCAGTAGTAACTCTAAGGGGTATTTAATTGATGAAACGAAAGGCAAACAAGGAACTTGAAAAAAAATAAAATATCAAAAAGTGCACTCGCTGTACGGGCTCTAGTAATATTCATAATTCATAAGAATTTCTACAAAAACAATAGTGTCCCTGCAACATTCGCTGCTCCGGCACTAATAATTAATAGGAGAACAATAGGGTCCTTGTAATATTCTGTGGTGTGTAAATAACTCTGTGACTTTAATTTTATTTCAATTTGCCTCAGGGGTCATTTAGACCCAAAGACAACCTTTGTACTTTATTTTGTACAGCTTACATAGAAATGTGAATAAAAGCAACATTTCACATTTTCTACTGTTGGGGCCAATCTAGGAAAAGTCATAAAATTTCAAGTTAAAAAATATTTTTAACACAGTGGGCGGCACGGTGGTGGCTGGTTAGCACGATGGCCTCCCAGTGCAGAGGTCGTGGGTTCGATTACGGCTCTGGCCTTCCTGTGTGGAGTTTGGATGCTCTCCCCGTCCCTGCGTGGGTTTCCTCCGGTACTCTGGTTTTCTACATGCATAGCAGGTTGATTGGACATGCTAAATTTCCCCGAGGTATGAGTCTGAGCGCGGATGGTTGTTTGTCTATGTGTGCCCTGCAATTGGCTGGCAACCAGTTCAGGGTGTACCCTGCCTACTGCCCGAAGATAGCTGGGATAGGCTCCAGCACCCTCCGCGACCTTTGTGAGGAGTGGCGGTTCAGATAATGGATTGCCTATTTGCAGCCTGTCATGGAAATTAGTATGTACTTAATATGTAGCTTGTGAATATATTTGTATATGATATGTATTTGCTTTAATTTTGTCATGTTATACTCTGCTTTCTGCATCTTGATCGATATTGAAATTAACTTACCTGGATAAGTAAAAGTTAAATTAAATACATGACTTTATGACAGCTCAGCTGGAGTTTTTAATGACAGCGGGGCAAAGTAAGTTTTGAAAAAAAATGACACCGTGTGCACATTAAAATAAAAAAACAAACACAGCCAGAACGTGCTACACAGAAGTGCAGCAACCCCAGCATCACACGTCCTCGAAAATTTTGTTATACAATAGTTTATAACTGCAGTCCCTTTTTCTAGATAAGGCAGTTGAAAACTTGATTATGATGTATGAAATAAATAAATAAAATTAAGAAAAAACATGCATCTCTCGTGCATATTCATATCCCAAAAAGAAATAAAAATAACACAAAAAGATTATAGCAATGGATTCTGGGAGCCAATCAGCCTCAGCCAATCACATGGCTGTTTAGAGAGATGTGAGTGGTGTGCTTTGGGCATTGTGTTTATTTTTTTTGGCAGTCTGTTGTCCAAACCTGTGATGTTTCTTGCTTGCAATAACGTGAATGATGTCATGACCCGTGTCGGTCAGGTCAGTGTTTTTGTTATTGTTTTCGTCACCTCCCTGCCATGTGCACTTTGTTTATGTTTGTCAGCTGAGATGGGGCGTTTCCGCTCAGCACTCCGTCTCCACCAGCCACGCACCTGTTCCCCATTAGCCGCGCACACCTGACTCCCATCTGCTCCCCTAATCATGGACTATTTAAGCACCCCTTGCCGACAGCTCAGCGTCGGAACATTTCTCCTGCTACTCCATTCGGACTGTCACGACTGCTCCCTGATCCCACTCACGCTCATGTTCTCGCTCTCGCTCTCGCTCTAGTTCATGCCCTGATCCCTAGTATTTGTCCCTGTCCTTGTTCCTCTGCCTTCTTGTTCTGTTAGGTCACGTTTAGTTCGTCTTTGCCATTTTGCACCCTGCCACGTTTGTTTGCCCTAGTTCCTTGTTTGCCTTTTGGTTTTGTTTTGTTAAATAAATCCCCTTTAAGTCACCCTTAGCCCTGCTTCCTCGCTTTTTGGGTCCCCCTCCTCCTCGCCCACCGGCGAGCTTGACAGAATGTTCCGACCAAATACGGACCCAGCGGGAAGCTCTCGGCGACGTCATCGTCGTCGCCGCTCGGACAACCGCCCTCATCAGCCTGCCAACCAGCCCCGTGCCTCGTTTGTTTCTTCCCCCATGTATCACGGTAACGACGACTACCCACCTGTCATACCCCCTCACCTTATTATTGATTCTGATTACGTAGACAATTTTGAGCACCAAGCCTTTTCACCCCCTCATGATTCAACTAAGTCCGGTTACGAGTATAATTTTGAGCACCTTGCCCCTCACATTTTTGTCGATTCAGATCACGAATATGATTTCGAATATATTTCCGCTCTCCTAGACGCTCAGCGCAACGCAGTCTTATTTCGGAACCGTCACCTTCCTCCCCCCCAACCATTTCCGTCACATTCGTCATTTGAGCTCTTTGAGACCACCTCCCACGTTAACTCGCGTAGTTCACCTCGCCCCAAATCACGAAAGTCACAGTCACGTCGCACTCCTCGTCCCCCATCGGTTTCAGCACCTGGTCACGTCCCCCTTGCGTCTCATAGCTCACGTCCACCAGCACCCATAGTCTCGGTCCCTCATGTCTCCCGTTCCCCTGACTCCCTATGGCGGCAGGCTGATAGGGGTAAGGGGAACGGGAGAAATGTTCCGACGCTGAGCTGTCGGCAAGGGGTGCTTAAATAGTCCATGATTAGGGGAGCAGATGGGAGTCAGGTGTGCGCGGCTAATGGGGAACAGGTGCGTGGCTGGTGGAGACGGAGTGCTGAGCGGAAACGCCCCTACTCAGCTGACAAACATAAACAAAGTGCACATGGCAGGGAGGTGACGAAAACAATAACAAAAACACTGACCTGACCGACACGGGTCATGACAAATGATAAGACAGGCTACGACATCGTGGACAGGTGCTCTTTTGTCCAGCATTCTCCTGCACGATCACCAAAAAACGTAACATAATGTATTTGTCACAGTCAATTCAGAGCATAGTAGTCTTAGACTTTGAAAAGCAGGGTGTCCTAACGTGCACTCTGAGATGCCCAAAGGGGATCAGGCCCAATCGTCAAGAGATTTGCTCGTGTATAGATTGATGGGTTTATCGGTCTCAGTCTATACAGAAGGCGTGTCACATTACAAGGTACCTCGTTTGTTTTGGGGAAAATTTGGGACTTTAAAGTGCGCCTTACGGACGTGAATATACGCTAAGTAATATATGTCTATAATATGTGAGATAATATAAAACCAGGAAACCCAATCACTTATTACTGTTCATGGTACTTCTAGTTTCATTTGAAAAATGCTTTTTGTTTAATAAATGCAGCAAATATTAATCTGCTAATGTTGACGATCGACATTTTGTCATGTAACTGCTCAAGATAATGCTATCTTATGTTTTAGGGTGCATGCATGTAAACTAAGGTATTGCATGGTAGGCTGGGAGGCGGAATTTTGCTGGGTCTACACTCTTATGCTATTCAGTTGATTTGGGGTGATAGTTTTAGTTTTGATGTAACACCGTGACCGCACATCGTTTGTTGATTAGTGACTTGCTCCCATTGGCATTGTGTCGGCATCCCACCTGAGGGGCTGCGCTGCAACGAGACGGCGAGGCAGACTGATAATGACTCTCGTGTTTGGTGGAGAACGTGTCCAGCTGTTTATCTTGGATACAGAAGACAAGGACTTGGTGCATTTTTGGATGAGGACAACTTCAGCACGTTGTTAAAAGCTAAAATAAAGTACCACCGAACACCCGCTGCCATTTTAAAAACACGCTAGCGCGACTGAGCAGCCAGCGCCCAATGATGCGGTGCGTTCTATCTATGTATCAAATACAGAAATAGCACCCTCAACTGGTACTGCGCCCTTTGATACGGCACGTCTTTTGGCCGTAAAAATACGGTAGGTCAAATTTTGAGATTTCGTTGACCTTTTGTTTTGAAATGCCACATCAAATTTTATTCAAAATCCATTGGTTGGACTCCTGGGCTGGCCTACTGTGCCCCTATTACCGGTCTGGTTGCGGGATATAGGTAAAAATGTGAGATTTATTTGGCCTTTTATTTTGAAATGCCACATCAGATTTTAATGACAGTACATTGGTTGTATACCTGGGTTGGAGTAGTGTGCCCCAGCAGTAGTCTGGTTGCTGGATCACAAAAACTTAATTTTTAATGATTTTTCGAATTTGGGTGTAATGGTCAATTGATATTTCTTTGGCCTTTTATTTTGAAATGCTACATCAGATTTTAATGACAGTACTTCGGTTGCATACCTGGGCTGGCCTAGTGTGCCCCAGCAGTAGTCCTGTTGCGGGATAACGAAAACTTAATTTTGAATGATTTTTTTAAATCAGGTGTAAGGGTCAAAAGTTGAGATTTCTTTGGCCTTTTATTTTGAAATGTCACATCAGATTTAATTCAAAGTACTTTGATTGGATACCTGGGGTCAACAAATGTGCCCCGGCACTGGAATGTCAGTCATTGATGCACATTTAACATTAATTTCTTTCTATCTCAATTCAGAATATTTCTTGGTGCAATTCTGAGACAGTTTGTATTCCCCCTGTGCAAACTTATGGTTGCCTGTCCGCAGAGAAGCTAAATAACATTATTTTAAATCCAAACCACTGAAGTGCATGCATGACTTTGTGAGCTTTTATTTTGAAGCTTTCCGCGCATTACCATAATGCACCGTGATGCACAGTATTAAAAATATCAGTGACGGCTGGCTTGACTTCATCTTTGCGAGTGGAGGCTGGCCTGACTGCCGTTACAAGTTATTGCATAACGAAATTCACCAGGTCGTGCGATGATCTGGTCAATGCAATTCCCTGTAACAGCTTATGGTTGTGTTTGTTTTTTTTATTTTTATTTTAATGTGCACAAAAAAAACAGTCGCAGTGTATATTTTTCTCTCCAAAACTTACTTTGCCCCGCTGTAATTAAAAACTCCAGATCAGCTATCATGAAGTGATGTACTTTCTTTTACTTATCCAGGTTAATTTCAATGCCGACCCAGTTGCAGTCAGCTGTCTATGACGTGGCAAAATTAAAGCAAATACATCTAATCATATACAAACAATGTGATACTCACAAGCTACATATTGAGTACATATTAAAGCCCATGACAGGTTGCAAATAGGTTCAGCTGTTATGTGTATTAGGGGAAAACATTTTAAGAAAAAAAATATTAATCACTGCCTCAAACGACAGTTTGCAGCAGGGACGGCATTGCAAATCAGAATTAACTTTTCAACTGCCTTATCTAGAAAAAGGGGAAATGAATAAGCATTAAGCAACAACATTCACTCCGATTTTCATGTTGACACGTTTGAATATTGATTGTATATTTCAAAGTCATCCTTTGTTTATTAAACTTAGATCAAGATACACAATATTAAAGTTAATTGAATTATCTAACTGCAGTGTTTTTTAATAGCCGTAGGGCGTCAGTAATGAGAAACAAAGTCACACAACACCTCCCACTGACACGTCATCAGTCTCATTTGCATGATTTACCAAGAACTATGAGTTGTGGTGGAGAGCAAACCACCTGGGCCACAGGAACTTTTGATACCAAGAACTAATTTTACCAGGAACTAAAAGTGATCTTTTTATAAGTCTTCATGTTTTAACGTTGCAGCTACTACGAACATGTTTTGGCGTACAAACAGTGTTAAACTCACCGATTCAAAGTTGGCCTGTTTGCTTTGTCCCCCGAAAATGCTCAAAAGAGCCCGCGCATATTCGCCTGTTGAAGCGATACTTTTGCTTTTCCTTCATTTTTAAAATATTGAACGAGTGAACACAATTAATGCTCATTAGTTAACCGTTACCAGTAGCTAATTGTGGCGCCAACCACACACACCCAAGTTTGATCTACCAATCAGCATCGTGCAGCTCAATCCGCCCCCGGTAACAGTTCTTGGGAGACTCATTTGGCCCTGGTCAACATCAGGGCCACCAAACGGCCCTGGGTAAACGAGTGCTACGACATACCCGGTAAATGTTTTTGGTGGAAACAAAAGGCTGAGTCAGTTTACCTGGGTAAATCAAAAAGTTCCTCTGAAGGTTTCTGTGTGGAAAAGGGGCTGACTCTTAGACTTACCCCAAGATTGCCTTCCAATTCATATATACAGCAATTTATATTAAGTACAGGGCGTAGTAAAAAAACATGCAAGGCGTTAAGTGTACACACTGTGCGTAATCCAGGCTGGGCTGCAAGATGGTACCTGTCGAGCAAATTCGCCAGACTCTTTTTATATACGCCGCTGATATAGGCATACCATGTGTGCCCTCTATTGATACCAGCTGTATATCACTTTAACACTATATATCACCATGCATGAACGCTCCGACAAGCACTCGACATGTCATCCAAACCCCCAATGCTTTGTGTATGTCAGGGGTGGGCAAATTTTTCGATCGGCGGGCCACAATGGGTTCTAAAATTTGACAGCGGGGCCGGACCAGGAGCAGATGGATGGAGTGTTTTGGTAACCTCACCTCATCGGAGGGAAAAAAATACATTTAATTTTAAGTGAAAGTTAACAAAAGAAAAACCACAGTATTTAGAAAATAGAACATGAACAAGGTTTATTCATTTACATGTTTTCAAATTCAGCGGGCCGGATTAAACGTTTAACGGACCATATATGGCCCCGGGCCGTAGTTTGTCTACAGCTAGTGTAGGTGTATGTTATTGTTTCAAGTGCAAGACATGGGATACATTTTGGAGCAGGAATACAAGCGACAAGGATGCCGGACAATAGTATTGGATCGCGGCCTGCCGACGGCAATTGCTTTCCCTTCCATTCACCTTCATTTACACAGTAAATAAAACCATGGAGGCTCGAGCTCGCGGCGACTAGCTAGTTTGGATTTCATCATCACTGTACTTTTAACACGGAGACAGGACTTTGAATCGAAGAACGCCTACCGGTGGATTTATCTATTCTTAAATTGGAGATTTGACTGGACAGTTTAACGACAGTAAAATGAAGCGGGTAGCTGTGGTTACCAAGCACAATGGCCTCGTAGCTCCGCTGGGTAACAACAACTCTGGAGCTTCTAGCATCATATCGCTACCCCAAAGAAGAGCCGTTATGATTTCCACCTCTACCGACAGATGCACCAGTGAAGGGAAGGAGTGTTTGTTGAAGACTAACAGGAACCCCGCCGTCAAATCTGAGCTGGTTTGCAAGTGGACAGGCCGAATTTCCTCAAGACGGAGGTTTGAGCGGATGCCTCCGTTTGTCTGCAACCAAAGTTTTAGCTCCATACACGACCTAGTAGACCACGTCACCGCCGAGCACGTAGCAACAGGGCTCGACACGCTCAGTCATGTCTGCATGTGGGACGAATGTGTACGCGAAGGCAAGGCGTTTAAAGCCAAATATAAACTTATCAACCATATCCGTGTGCACACCGGGGAGAAGCCCTTTTTGTGTACATTCCCCAACTGCGGCAAGATGTTTGCACGATCCGAGAACCTCAAGATCCACACTCGCACGCACACTGGTAGGATGAATTTTATTAACGTTGTAGTAATGCCATTAGTGTGCTACTGAGAGCCAGCGACCACAAAGAAGTAATCCAAAACATGTCATATGTGTAGGATCTCCACCATGTTTAAAATGGCACGGTTCACTAATGATTGACATCCGCCCTTTGCACTTACTGTACGTTCGTTGAAAAGTCTGCCATACTCATCGTATGATTTTTCATATGGTATTTCATATTACATTTCATATGGAGGTGGATCATAGTATTTCAAGACAAGAGTAAGTCTTAAAAATGGCTTTTTAATTCACCTTCGCAATGCTGTGAATAGTGAACCAATCCCTCTAAAAAAATATCTCACTTTCAATCTTGAAACAGCGGTTTGATCTTAATTAATTTGTTAAATAGCTGCTATTGGCAAAGAAACTGAAATTATCTCGGAACAACCGTTTGCAATTTTCACTTAGTGGTTTGGAATATTTCAAAGCTCATAGTCCATGGGACATGTGGATTTGTCATGGTGTTTAATGAAGTCAAAACTTTTTTTTTTAAATATTGGAGAAAAATTTAAAATAAATAAAAAAATAAAATATTGGGTAAGAATCTAAATTTATTTCAGTAGCTTTACACTTGCCGAATAACAGTTAGTGCCCAGCCTAGCCAATCAGAGATGCCGTGAAATGGCGGTATCTGTCTTGACCAATGAGAAATGATGTCCTATCGGCAACACAACAATAATCCATCCTTCTACATATTCTCACAAGGGTCATGGGCGTATTGGAGACTATCATGGATGTCTTTGGGCAGTAACGGGGTACACCCTGAACTGGTTGCCAGCCAAACGCAAAGCACATATAGAGGAACCGCCATTCACGCAATATATAACACGCATGACATGCCAGAATGCGTTCTCGTCAACAGATGAAATGTTGAGCGACAAAGAACATGGTGAAAAACTTTGCCGTCTGTTTTCCCCACAAAGAAATCCGCTGTAATGACATAATAATAAGGCATGTGCTCGTTTGATAGAATTTGTGCTTCATTAGCGAAAATGTATTGCCAGGAACAAAGAAGTACTTCCAAGTAGTGTCGCCAGTACAACTATGCTTAGCACACACAGTTAGTTTTTCTTTTTTCTTGAGCTTAAAGGTACAGTGTGTAGAATTTACTGCCATCTAATGGTGAACTAATAGAATAACCTAAGCTCGAAGCACATGCATCATGAAGCACACGCACCACCATTCCTCAGAGAGACCACACATAGCAAGCCTATTACCAATTTCTTCAGCAGAGACGAAAGCAAAGGGTCATCACAAATGACTTCTAGTATTCCGTCAAGTGAAGAAGTAAGTGCATTGCATTTTTGACACGTGCTGCAGTCATGATGTTGAGGAACTATGTTTGCTGAGTTTGTATAATTTGGTCACCTGTAGAAGAAAATGATGGCGAAACATAGCAGCCTCCTGTTGGGGTGGCGCGCGCTATGCAATATAATTAGCGATTACTTTACCTACATTTTCCTAAATAAAAAAAAAAATACAATGTGATAGATATTTTGCATATTATTGAAATCTATAGTGGGCTTTTGAAATAATGAACATTGAAAAATCCAAACCGTTTTACTCACTGTCCCCTTAAGCATGGGGCGTGAAGATCCAGTCCTGGAGGGCCACTTTCCTGCTTGCTTTCAATCTTTCCCAGCTGCAACCCACCTAATTTAAATGATCAGCTCACCAGCAAGTTCTGAAGAAGCCTGATAAGTATCCTGATCATTTGAATCAGGTGTGTTGATGCTGGGAGAGATGGAAAACATGCAGGGCACCGGCGCTCCAGGACTTGATCTTGCAGCCCTGCCTTAAGCATTTAAATAATTAGAATTAAATGGTAGATTGTTCAGACGTGGACTGTGAGAGAGTTCAACCCTGTGGGACATATTTTGCAAAGGGTTAATTAGGTAAATATTTAATACAATACAATACAATTTTATTTATATAGCGCATTTCACAACAGCAGATGCTTTATTAAAGCGCTTTCCATATGGAGTAATTTAAATTAGCAATACTTAGGTTTTATAATTGCTGAAGACTCGCTTATCCCATTACATGTTTTTATTTCTTTTTTTGAACAATTTTTAAGCAGAACCTATGGTCAGTGTTTAGGACCAAAACAATTTTGTATATCAGATTTATCCAAAAGGGTAAATAACAGCAAATATGCTAAAAAAAAACAAAAACAACTAAGAATGCTGTTTATTATCCATCCATCCATCCATTATCTAAAATAATTATCCTCACGACGGTCACGGGCACGCAGGAGCCTATCTCAGCTATTTTCGGGCAGTAGGCAGGGTACACTCTGGACTGGTTCCCAGCCAATTGCAGGGCACACAAAGACGAATAACCACTGTCACTCACAATCACACGCAGGGACAATTTAGAGCATCCAATCAAACTACTATGTACGTCTTTGGAACGTGGGAGGAAACCGGAGTACCCGGAGAAAACCGACACAGGCACCGGAGAACATGCAAACGCCACACAGGAAGGCCAGAGCCCGGGATCGAACTCTGTCCTTCTGAACTGTGAGGCAGATATGCTAAGCAATCGTCCACCGTGCCCCCCTGCAAATAACATACTTTGTAAAAATTTGGAAAATATTTCACAAAGTTGGTATATTATTTTAAGTGACTAAGAATTATACATAATGGAAGTGTGTTTCACTAATGTTTTAATTAAAAACATTGGGTCCTATTTTGATGCCTGGGCAAGTCTAGTCTACCATGTTTTTTTGCCATGTTGCACCTCTGGGCAGGGGTGTAACTAGAAAATTTTCAGTGGGGTGGACAGGGTGAGACAATACAATACAATACAATACAACTTTATTTATATACAGTAAGTATTCTCTAGTACGGAATCATATTTGCATTGTCCAATCTTTCCTTATAACAGAATTTCCTTATGTGGGAAATGACTACCGTACATGTGTGAAGTGCATTCTTCCTCACGCATGCGCACACGCCCACACGTCACACACAAGCTTGTCACAATGCTCGCAACACCTGAAGGAACGTGCAAGTATGTTTACAAAATCCAGCTTTTTAAAAAAATGTTTTTAGCTTTTTCTTCCACTCACTCACTCTCTAACTTTACCTACCCACCATCACCACACAAGACGGCATTGCTCAGGTGATGTAGTGCAACAAAATTTTGTAGCCAGCCGCAGGATGCTTTTTAGCGCTCCAGTTAGCGGGAAGTTTTTAGCACGACAACAGTTAAAGCATTCCAGGACACGTTCATTTACGCTGCTGTACTTCGTCAGTCAAGCCACAAGCAATTTCCTCTGAGCAGGCAAACTTCCGGAATCGTACTGAGCCACAATTGATTCCTTGTTCTTTTACTTTGTATCCCACTTCACTGAATCAGATACATTCCACGTTCATTACCGTTCTGTGATCTACAGACGTAAATGTAAACGAATTAATTTTAAATCTTTCGCAATTTCAATAAAACTCATGCCAAAGAAGTCATACATCTCGCCTTTTTGGTTCCGATCATGGCGGAGCGGTCAAAGTGTTTCTGTTGTATGGAGCGGGGAACTGCTTGAGTTTGCGTTACTGCAGGCTTCTCTATGGCTTCCGGGGTCCGGATATCAGAATTTTCGTTGTTGAGGAATCAATCGTTAATGTGTAATAGAGTAGTAGAAAATGCAATGTATTGTATTTTCACAACCATAAGGCGCACTTTACAGTCCCAAATCTTCCCCAAAACAAACGAGGCGCCTTGTAATGCGACACGCCTATCATATGGACTGAGTAACTCACACGACCATTGAGCCTGTTCCTGTTAGGGCATTTCAGAGTGGATGTTAGCACACCCTGCTGGCCAAAGTCTGAGATAGCTATGCTTCGAATTGACTGTGACAAATACATTATGTGAATAATTTGTTGGGTGATGGTACAAGAGAAAGCTGGACAAAAGGGCAGCTGTCCACGATGTCGTAGTCTGTCTTATCATTCATGATATTGTAAGCAAGAAACATCACAGGTTTAGACAACAGACTGCAAAAATATAAAAAAATAAATACAAACACACTGCCCAAAGCACACCACTCACAACTCTCGAAACAGCCGTGTGATTGGCTGAGGCTGAGTGGCTCCCAAGAAGCCATTGCTGTAATCTTTTTGTGTTATTTTATTTCTTTTGGGGATATGAATGGCATGAGAGATACATGTTTTGTGTTAATTTTATTTTTGTTTCACTGTTTGCTTGTATGCTGAGATATTTTTGGTTTTGATTTGAAACTGACTCGAAGGAGTGTGGTGACCTGTGAAATCCCTCCCCTGATGTTGTCGATTAGATATATATTGCCATGTCATCTCTCATTGGTCTGAGGTAATGCCACTGGCAGCAATCCCTAATTTGCATGAATGCTGGCATGCGAGAGCTAGCATGCGCGAGCTAGCATGCGCCTCGTAGTGCGGCGCACCCAGTATAAGTATTAAATACAGAAATAGCACCCTCAACCGGTGCTGCGCCCTTTGATACAGAGCATCTTTTAGCTGTAAAAATACAGTATACATATTTTACCGGGTTAAGGAATTTTTGTTTGACATAGGTCCGTAGGGGGGAATACTTACTGTAGCCTATTTTTCAACTGTTGGATCTGTAACAAAGCACTTTGGTATAATATAAATGGACCACAACCTCCGATCACCCTCTCAAAAAGAGGGACCACCCTCTTGGTCTACAAGACCTTAGTGAAGGGTTTATCATACCATCCACAGTCAAGGTTTCATGGAAAAAAATCCACACATAGCCAGAGCAATGACCATCACACTCATAATCAAGCAGGAACAAATCTAAGAAGCATCATTTTTCTGAGCTTAATTTACTGGATAATACTTTTTTATTTGAAGTGGCTTTTCTTTTTTGTAGTATTTGTTAGTGTTCTGCTATCTCATGCATTGATTCGCTAACAGCCAATCAGAGTGATCAATTGTCACAGACGGTCATTTTGCAAACAACGATCAATGGCTCATTCAGTAAATCATATCTAAAAAGCACAGTGACACAAAAGTCTCTTCACAATTCCAAATCTTGTTCTTTATGAGTGTGTGTTTTGTGTGTGTGTGTGGGTGTGCGTGTGTGCGTGTGTGTGTTTGTCTGTGGGGGTGAGCGCGGGGGTGTGTGTGTATGTGTGTGTGTGCAAGATTGGCACATATGTGAGTTTTATTTCTCAAAACCATGACTGTGGATGGCATGATAAACAATTCTACCACGACCACCATGTTTGTTTGCTATTGTGTGAAAGTCATGATTCTGATTGATGATGACGGTATAATCTGAATGTTATTTGTAGCAATGATTGGTATAGAATCCAACTAATGCATGAATGGTGATTTGAGATTTAGTACCTGCACTAGATCTCAATTGCCACAAGGGGTACCATGTCCCTCTTTGGTTAATTCTTGGACAAAATGGGTAGAAAAGTCCTGGTTGATTTAGTCCTAATACATGAATAAGCTACATTAAAAATATGTGAGTTTGAGTTACCAAATTCTGCTGGAGGTGCGGAGGACTAAGCGCAGCCTCAGGTTGGATTGCGTCTTTTCTGTTGCGGGCCCTTGCTTATGGAATAACCTCCCATTGAATGAAAGCTCCCTCTCTATCCACTTTTAAAACTCGTTTGAGAACCCATTTTTATTCTTTAAGCTTTCAACTCAGATTGTAGCTTTTCTGCTGTTCTTCTGGTATTTATTGTTTGTTTTAATTTGTCTTAGTACACTGCGTTCTCATTTTTATTACACCATATGAAATGCGCTAGATAAATAAAGTTGTATTGTATTGTATTGTATTGTACCATCTTAGTGAGTGAGTTGAATTTAACCACACATAACTCAGACTGGATTTCAGTACCCAAAAAGGGTTTATTGTCCATTTTTACATCACACTTTCATTGCCCAGGACAACTTTGAAAACCATAGGCCCCGCTTACTCAAGACGTACTTATACGTCTTTATAATTTTTTCAAGTCATAGTGCGCAGTACGGTCTGACACAATCTGTGACTGAGAATCAGGCTTGTCCACATTGTAAATCATTAAAAAAAAAACGACCAGCAGATGGCAGTGGTGTAAGAAATCTTACAGGATTAAGATGCTAAAGTAGTAGTTGGTGTGTGGAGATGGAGACAGTCTGACACAATCTGTGACTGAGAATAGGTTTATTCACATTTTAAATAATTAAAAAAAAAAAACGATCAGAAGATGGCAGTAGTGTTCGAAATCTTCCAGGATCCAGGAGTAGATTGTACTTTTAGTAGCAGTGCTGATGGAAAAATCAAACCAATTTGCTACCAGAGAAATACTTTTTGTAAAAAAAAAAAAAAAAAAAATCCATAAAGCGTGACAATGGCAAAGTTGCTTTGGATGAGAGGATGACGTCACTCTAGAATCCTCTCGCCGTAGTGATGAAGCCTACAGCAGGGCTCCGTGTACACCTTGTGGCTGACGTTGCGCACACAGATCGCTTCGCCGGCGACTTCCAGTGGATCTGGACCCCGATTTGTCATGTAATGTGTGACTTCTGACGTGAGTGAAAGCACCGGAAAATCTTGAGCGGAACCCCTGGGAAGAGAAGGTAAGTGCTCACTAGCTTGCGAATTCCTATTCAAATCTTGGTCAACCCCCTAATGACCTCATCAGTTTTATGCACGCCAGTATACCCTAGTGTACTATAAAGAGGCCAGTAATATTAATTATATCCGGTAATGCGTCATATAGCGTAAATGTGCAGCTATATGTGAGACAGGCAGAGTTGCGTATCGTCATTCTTGGTAATATACATAAAAAAATATGTTTGGTCTGGTCAGGATTTCTGCTAAAACCACTGCTGCTGATTTTTTTTCCAGTAAGTAAGATGCTGAGCAATGAGGATTAAATGTAAATGAAAGCAGTCTGTGTGGATGTATGCATGTATGTGAGCGAGAGAGACAGAGATGGGGAAATCTAGGTATACGCAACAACAAAAAAATGTGGTAATGTACATATTTCTATAAATTACAGCTTGTGCAGCCAAAGACCTCCTCCCTGCTCCTCCCTTGTTTATGTTTCTGTAATTTACAGATGGTGTGTATAGATGGTGGTGGGGATGGTTAGGACTCACCGCAAACTGGATAGCAGCCAGATGAAATCACTTTCACTGCGACCACTGGATGCTGCGGTGCAGCTGGAGTCAGATCAGCCAACTGACTTCCTGCAACTCTTTATTATGAACGAGCTGCTCCAGCACATCGCGGATGGCGCAAATTGCTTTGCAGACAATTATTTTGTGGCAAACCCCAGCGGTCGGTACTACTCACTAAACAAACGAAAATATTTGACGGCCACTACAAAAAGCCCAGCGAAACGTGTATGGGGTGTGAGACGTGTGGTGTCCCCTTGAACCAAGGAAATTGTTTTGTTTACTTCATGCAAAAAAAAAAATGTAATTTGTATTGGGATGGCAGGCTGGGGTGTACACACACGTATGAACATCAGAATCAGAAATCCCTTTATTGTCATTGTACACAAGTGTGCAACGAGCAACATGCGCACAGACGCACATGAACACACGCGCTGTCACGCACTTTTATACATATTTCAGTAGATCAATATTTTTATGTGCAAATTTTTTTTTTATCAAAAGCAGTTTTTGCAGATTTGTTTTTGTCATTTTATACAGGGAAGCATTATTTAGATGTTTGAGCTGTCACATAAGAAAAAAATAGGGTTAAAGTCAAGGGTGTGAGCTTGAAACGTTTCTCAGTTTTTTGACACACCTGTCTCCCTGATCACATTTGCTGTAGTTGTCCAGTCATCTGGAAGCTCCTCCTGACCATCAAGAGCCCGTCTCAACATCTTCCTGAAGGTCATACAACACTCTTCCCTTTTCAATTTCCACCATTTCGTCCTCTGCTCTGCCTTTCCGTCTTTGTCGTTCTCACCACCAGAGTCATCCTACACACTACCATCCACACTACCTCTGGCCACACACTCACCTACCCAGTGTTGTTTTTGACATGCATTTTAGATTTAGTCTCAGTCTTAGTCATTTGGACGAAAATGATTTTTAGTTTTCGTAGGGCTGGGTGATATGGTTGAAAACTATATCGGTAGGCATGTGTCATATTGGTCGATATCGATATCGATTATTTATATATATATATATATATATTTTTATTTTTTTATTTATTTATTTATTTATTTTATTTTTACGATTGTTTCGGAGAGCTGGGACTGTAAGTGAATTTAGGGCGATTCACCGGAGGGCCTCATCCAAACAGTCTCTCAAATCAAAGACCGTGGGATAGACACAGGGATAGAGAACAACGTAGCTTTAATAGAACTCCAATCAATTCAACAGAGCTCAATAACGCACTTTCATTCTGGCACATACACGGCAACGAAAATTGTAGCAATCCCGCATCCGAAGCTAACGGACTCGATACGTTTCTCTTAGGACCACTTAGCTGTCCAAAAATATGCCTGGCATAAATTAACATAAATACAAGGACCCATTAGCTGCCCGAAAACATGCCTGTTGTTAAATACGCAAATTAAACAGCAAACCAATACTTATATAAACAGAGCAGTAATGAGGAATTTACAACAACTATTGAAAATAAAACAGTTTAAAGGGCTGAATTCCGAATTGTTTTATTTTTAAATGTACAACACACGCCGGCGTCCCTTGAGACGGAACACACGTGTGCTGGGGCTACGGGGCGTTTCGTCCAGTGCGTGTCCGCGGAGGGTGCTTGTTAGCGGCTTCACTGCTACGTACGCCCGCCTCCGTTGCAACGGAGGTCTTGTGTGCTAGAGCTACGGGCCGTTTTGATGTGTTTGATTTGAGTCACGCTAGCTCAGCGGCGCATGCGTAAGCCTCGGGTTGTATTTCCTCAATGGGAGGGAGTTTGTGACGAGTAGGGCTGTGATAGGTCCGTTGTTTGTTTTGTTTTCTATCGATAATTTACCATTTTCTATTGATATGACTCACCCAACTATCGCGATCGATATCGAATTATTGTCACAGCCCTAGGTTTTCGTCAGATTTAGTCATTCCTATTCATGATAGTTTTAGTCTAGTTTTAGTCAATGAAAACTCAAAATGGTTTGAGTCGGTTTTAGTCGACGAAAACTCAAAAAAAAGTTCAAGTCTAGTTTTTGTAAATTTATTAGAGCAAAACTCGAAAAGGTTTTAGTCAATTTTAGTTAAAAATAGTCATACAAGGTTTCCACCCAATAGCAAAAACATTCTGTTAGACTATTAAGGATTATGCATTACAAACAGATGTGGATTCAATGCTCATTGGTCCAAAATAAGCTGAGAACCAAAACGTTTTATTTGGTAACTAGCTTTAGTTCACTTAAAACAACATGAAATAAAAACGTTTTAACAACATAGACTTGTAGTAGACTTGTTCTACAGTACAGCAGCACAAGTACAAACTCTATCAAACATGTCTTGTTTACTTGCACCAGCTTGGGGTTATCAGAGCGAAGTACTGTCGCCATCGTCTGTCAAAGGAACGCGTTTCAGTGTGTGTGCAAGCCGAGACGAATGACCGCCGACGTGTTCGTGCGACACCAGTATGTGTGACGGACTGTGCACCCTGCTTGCTGTCCCGGTGGTGGGTGTGCCCAAATGAAAGATTGGTTGGACTTCATTATAATGTTTTGAAAGACAGAAGGGAAGGGATGTCATAAATTTTGAGCGTCTGACGAACCACACAACTAACAATTTCGTGCCGTCTCGTCTCAACGAAAATTTCATGTACGTCGCGTCGTTTTTGTCATCAAATAACCTCGTTTAGCTCGTCATCGTCTCGTTGTCATCATGAAAAAAGGGGCGTTAACGAAATATTTTCGTCATCATCATCATCGTTGATGAAAACAACACTGCACCTACCACTACTATGCAGTCGCTGATCTTCAGATTACACAAGATGTAGTCTACCTGTGTACTCCTACCTCCACTCTTGTAGGTCACCTTATGTTCCTGCCTCTTGTCGAAGAAAATATTCACAACAGCCATTTACATCCTTTTTGCAAAGTCAACCACGATCTCTCCTTCTGCATTCCTCCCCTGGATACCAAACCTGCCCATCACCTCCTCATCACCCCTGTTTCCTGCACCAACATGTTCATTGAAGTCTGCACCAATGACGACTCTCATTTCTAGGGATGCTCTCAATCATTTAATCAAGGTCCAACCAAAAACTCTCCTTCTCCTCCAGCACACAACCTACCTGTGGCACATACCCACTAACAACATTCATCATCACACCTTTGATTTCTAGCTTCAGGCTCTTCACTCTATCTGACACTCTTTTTACTTCCAGGACATTTCTAATAAACTCCTCTTTCACAATAACTGCTACATTTCTCTTCCTATCTATACCATGATAGAACAACTTGAACTGTGCTCTTCTAGGTTTGCTCCCTTTCCACCTGGTCTTCTGATTACATAGTATGTCCACTTTCCTCCTCTGCACCATGTCAACCAGCTCTCTACCTTTCCCTGTCGTAGTTTCCACATTCAAAGTCCCTACTCTCAGTCCCAGACTCTTTTGTGTTCCTCTTCTTTTTCTTCCTTCGAACACATCTTCCTCCTCTCCTTCTTCGACCAACAATTTCCACCAGCACCCTGTAGGTCAGCAGCAGCACTGGCGGTCGTTGTTAACTCGGGCCTCGACCGATCCGGTATGGAAGTCATATATTTGATTTGTATGTTTGATTTGGCCAAAGTTTTTACTTCGGATGCCCTTCCTGACACAACCCTCTCTATTTATACAGGCTTGGGACCAGACAAAAAGACACTGGCCTGTGCATACTTACGGCTACATTGATGATGCTAAAAGACAAAGGAGCTAAAAATTAAAAGACATTACTAGTAGATAAAATGACAGTCTTGAATAAAAGAGTAAGAAAAATCATTTAAAAGCCAAACTAAAAAGGTGAGTCATGAGCCTCCTGTTAAAAATATAAACAGTCTCTGATGAGGTCCAGAATGGCTGAATGCAGCCACATCATGTGTCCCGGTCCTCACCCTAGGAATAACTAAAAGGCCGGTGCCGGAGGACCTCAGGGTCCGCGAGGGTTGATATGAGGTGAGAAGGTCGGATAAATAAGATGGCCCAAAAAAAAACTAATAGAAGCAACTTAAAATAAATCCTAAAACATGGGCAGCCATTGCAGCAATTTTAAAACCGGTGTAATATGTGCCTGCCTTCTGGTCCTCGCTAAATTCTGTAGTAGTTGTAGACTGGAAATACTCTTTTTGGGAAGACCAGAGCATTACAATAATATAAACGAAATGAAATAAAAGCATGCATGAGTACCTCCGTGATAGCCTGAGAGAGAAATGGGCGGACTCTGGCTATATTCTTAAAGTGATAAAAAACAATCTTGGTTACAGTATTTTCACAGCCAAAAGACTCACTGTATCAAAGGGCACAGCGTCAGTTGAGAGTGCTATTTCAGTATTTAACACTTATACTGATGCGCCGCACTATGAGGCGCATGCTACCTCGTGCATGCTAGCTCTCGTGTAGAGCTATGTGTCTTTGTCAATGCAAGCACCTCAGCTGCTATAAGAGCTCTAATGACAATACAGCTAATCAGCAATGTCAGGGGAGGGATGTCACTGGTCACCACACTCCTTAGAGGCATGGTTTTAAATCAAAACCAAAAATATCTCTGAACAGCATACAAGCAAACAATGTAACAAAGAAATAAAATTAACACAAAACATGCATCTCTCATGCCATTCATATCCCAAAAAAAAATAAGAATAACACAAAAAGATTACAGCAATGGCTTCTGGGAGCCAATCAGCCTCAGCCAATCAGATTGTTGTTAAAAAGGCATTCACATAATGTGTTTGTCACAGTCAATTCATAGCACAGTAGACTGAGGCTTTGACCAGCAGGGTGTGCTAACATGCACTCTTAATGTCCTCAGGGGATCAGGCCCGATTGTCCAGCAAATTGCACGAGTATAGATCTATGGGTCTCAGTCTATTCACAAGGCGCGTCGCATTACAAGGTACCACGTTTGTTTTGGGGAATGTTTGGGACTTTAAAGTGTGCCTTATGGTTGTGAAAATACGGTACACTTTTAATATGATGAATAAAACTGAGCTCAGAGTCAAAAATAACGCCCAGGTTCTTCACACATTGTGAGGGTTTAAAATCTTGTAGTTAGTAAAAGTTTCTCTCTCTGACCTTCAGGACCAATAATTAAAACTTCAGTTTGGTCCTGATTGAGCTGTAGGAAATTCTCTGCCACCCATGACTTAATATCTAAAATGCAATTTAAAAGGATATCGATAGGGCTTGTTTCATCAGGAGGCAATATACAACATGTGTCATCAGTGTAGCGGTGGAAGCTGATGCCGTGTCTCCTGATGACATCCCCAAGGGGAAGCATATACAGATTTGATTGGAGTTATATACAAGGCCAAGACCTACAGAAAAGTCTCTTGGAGCCATATGTTAAATTGCACAGGATTTTTTTTCTAATTCTGTTCAAACAACAAAAGCTACACTAACTTTTACTACACAATAATTTCTCGTAAAGATTGCTCAAATTTCAAAATCGTACAGGCTTGAAGACATCCACGAACTTATTTTTCATCATAGTGGTAGCGCCACCTACTGTCTAAAGGAAGTAAATATTTAATTCTTTGATGTTTTTCACAGGTTGACAAGAGCTACCTCATATTTTCTCAGAAGTGTATTTAGGCCTTCATGCTGTCAAAAAAATACCCCCAATTTTTTTTCTTTTTGGAAAAAGCTGTGGCTGTTCTAGCGCACTGTTTGCCAATAAAAGAACACTGATTTGACCGACTAAATAAGCACGCAATCTCATGAATCTTTGCACACATATCAGTCCTGGCAAAATCATCAATGTTTTATGTTTGCTATGTTTTATGTTTTATTGATATTTACTGTGCGAGTTTTGAAAGATGATTCGTCAGCACCCCCTAGAAGTTAAAAAAAAAAAGCAGCACCTTTTTCACATTTCATCGAGAACTACGAAAATTTGGTAGTTGTCAGGTTCATAAACACACCATCAATGAAGAGAAAGACGCTCAAAATTTGGCTTGCAAGGAGAACGAAGAGAAAGACTGAATCGAAAGCTTGTCTCTTTGCGTTCTGATCATATCTATATCTATATTAATTTCCAGAAGTCCCTGAACATGGGTGTCTTCAACCTAAAGGGGTGGGGTTATCTAAGCAAGCAGCTGAAGACGCATGAAGTTGTTTTTCTTTGTGTGTGCATGTCTTTAAAAGATGACTTTATACATGTGATCAAATTATCTATTTTACTATTTATGCAATGTAGTGCTCATGATTTTGTCAAGTACTTTAATTTCTGTTGTAATTTTGTCATGGCTCTGTTTTGGTTGCGGCATCATTCACTGAGTCCCCAAGTCAGGCCGTCTTATGTATTAATCACCGTCTGTCGTCACTGTCTGTCTCCATCTCTTCTTTTTTTGCAGACTCAGTCTGTGTCTCAGGCATCACCAGTCGCTTGCACCTCAACTCCATCTCAACATGCGAGGGCAGAGTTGCCACTGTTAATCAAAGAGCTCATCCTGGACATAACTGTTTACATTTCTGAAAACATGATTCCATAAAAATATTCATCATGCTAAGTATATTGTTTGAGATTATCATAACTTGGATAGTATGTAATCAAATTAAACAATAAAAATGTAATGATCATTGAATCAATAAAATATATTAGAAGATAACCCTAACTCCCCACATTTCAGTTAATGATAGCTCACAGTATAAGACAATCATACTCTGTGACATGTCTACAAGCAAGATCAAATTACGAGACATGTTTTGCCTTAGTTTTTTTAGCATTAAACACTACAATGTCCTTGTGTACTGTGAGTCTCCTTAAATGAAACAATAAAAACACAGTGACCTACTTACAGACAGATGTTCATCGCCATCTTCAGAGCTGTACTAAATAGAAAGGCACGAGACGGTGAAGACAATTTCAGCAGCATCATTGTTTATTTCAGCAAGCCACCATTTTACATTGAACTAAAGCTCACAATACATCAATCCTTTGTCTGTACCGCTTCTCCTCGCCTGGGTCGCGGGCGTGCTGGAGCCTATCCCAGCTATCTTCGGGCAGTGGGCGGGGGACACCCTGAACTGGTTGCCAACTAATCGCAGGGCACACATAGACGAACAAACATCCACACTCACACTCATACCTAGGGGCAATTTAGGTGCAATTTTATCCAATCAACCTGCCACTCATGTTTTTGGAATGTGGGAGGAAACCGGAGTACCCAGAGGAAACCCACGCAGGCAAGGGGAGAACATGCAAACTCCACACAGGACGGCCGGAGCCGGAATCGAACCCAAGACCTCCACATTTTGAGGCCACCGTGCTAACCAGTCGGGCCACCGTGCTGCAGCTCACAATACATGTGGCATATTTTCACAACGATAAGTTGCACCTAAAAGTCCCAAATTTGCTCCAAGACAGACGGGGAACCCTATAATGCAGAATGCCTTGTATGCGGAGCGACTTCCATGTGTGACCTTCTTGAGCACTCCATCTAACCAACTTGGAGCATTTGCCAGCACGTGTCAGCAAACTCTGTTGGCAAAGTTTGAGATTACAAAGTGCTGCACAATTGACTGGAAATACATTGTGTGAGCACTCGTGTTTGTCACTGTTTGAGACAGTCAGTTGACAACAGACCCGTATGTGCGTGCAGGAGAAAGCTGGATAAAAGGGCCGCTGTCCACGATGTCGTAGTCTGTCTTATCACAAATGTTATTGCAAGCAAGAAACCTCTCAGGTTAGTTCAACTTTTACACAACAGACCCTGCAAAAAAAAAAAAAAACACACTGCCCAAAGCACACCACTCACGACATCTCTCTAACCAGCCATCTGATAGGCTTAGGCATTACCAGAATGATTCGGAAATGATTCGCTAGGTTTGAGTGTAGTTTGATATTTTATTGTTTTTAAATAAAAATGAATAAGCACTTTATTTTAGCTCCTTATTTCACATTTTCACTTGTTGCATAAGCACAAACCGACAAAGTAACAAAACTCAAATTCATGTTAAAAGACTCTGGGAAATATATATTTTTTGTATTCAGAGCATGATTTACACCCCACCATTTTATTGCATGCACCAAGCATGTCATATATTTTTCCCTCCACATGATGGCGTAGTCGAGGAAATTAATCATCTTGAAGCCCCTTGTGTGTGTGTGTGAAGAATTTCCCTGCAGGACTTGACTGCTTCATGGGGCTTCATTTTGCCATCACTAGTTTGTGGATGAGGACTGATAAAAAATAACTTGAGAGGACTTAGATGGGTTTGTGGATGAGGACTGATAAGTAAATAACTTGAGTACATGATTAAAAACTTGAATAAAGTACAACCAAACTCAAAACATATGCTAGCATGCATGCTAGATTATGTTTTAATGTGCGTGCATGCTAAGCAAAGATATGTTCACATGCCTGCGCCTAATCATACGGTGTACCCTATCATTAATTAAATAAATACATGAATTAATTAAATACTAAAATAGCACTGAGAACAGATTACTAAACTGTGGGAATAGAATAAAATAAATTAGAATAGAATGCAAGCGGCAGGGTGGTTGAATGGGTATTACGTCCGCCTCATGGTGCAGAGGTCTTCCTGTGTGGAGTTTGCAGATTTTGCCCCGTACTTTTCAGGGTTTTCTCCGCGTACTCTGGTTTCCTACCACATTCCCAAAACATACATTATTGGTTAATTTAACTCTAAATTGTCCTTAGTTTTCATTGTGAGTGTGAATTTTGGTTTGTCTGTGTGTGTTCTGCGATTGGCTGGCAGCCAATTTATGGTGTGCCCCACCTACTGCCCGAGGACAGCTGGAATAGGCTCCAGCACGCCC
This sequence comes from Idiotropiscis lumnitzeri, assembly GCF_059441095.1. NCBI lineage: Eukaryota > Metazoa > Chordata > Actinopteri > Syngnathiformes > Syngnathidae > Idiotropiscis > Idiotropiscis lumnitzeri. The sequence continues at coordinate 22,252,394 of NC_142399.1, read as the reverse complement.
CCAAACCTTGTGAGGATAAGCGTTTTGGATAACGGATGGATGGAAAATAGAATACAATTGTTAGTTTGGTTAACCCACAATAAATGCTTTAGTTCAGTCAGAAAGCTAAAATTTGATCTCTTATGTTTGTGGAGTTTGTGACAATAAACCCAAAACCACATTTTGCTTGTCAAAGTTATTTAAGAGTTTGGCACGCTACGTAAGGAAATTTCTGACAACAGTGACATTATGACACATGTTGGAATTTATCTTTATATCAATGTTCGAATTTAATTTTAAACCAATGTAAACTCGAATTAGTAATCTGACTCCAATTTGCGACCTTAACCAACTCTCACTCATCCAACAATATGCGCGCTCGTTCTGCAATAGAAAGGTATCAGGAAGCCGGCATTTTCACGCACAAAGTGGATTTATTCCCAATACAGATTTTCTACATGGCCCCTGGGTCTCGGATCCCTCTCAATACAACTCTACACCTCTCTTGCCACCAGCGAATGTGTTCTACCTCCGAGTTGCCCAGTAATGATTCATACTATACAACATGCAAATGGCACAGACAAAGGCCTCCTGGCATGATTCTATTGGCTATGTGTATTGCAGTTAACTTTAGCTCGCTCTCATTGGTCTTTCTCCTCCCGCCGAATCCCGTGGCTCCTCCTGCGTGCGATCCCCCGATGGCCGCTCCTTCAGCCAATGCTCCCGGAGTCATCTCGTCTCGCTCAGCACCTTCTGCTTCTAAAACATTCCATTCTTGCACAACCCCCGCAACCAGTTTCGCTCCACCAATCACACTCTCAGCATTTTACAATATCACATTTTCATACATTGGATGCACCAACATCTAATGAACTATGTTAAGCTCAAACTCTTATATTCCTTTAATAGTCAAAAGTATGAAATCCTTTAAGTGTAACCGAAGTTTAGACCATGCTAATGACCAGACACTCAGGAGAGGAATGCAGGAAGATTAGATCACAGCTGCACCACAGGAGGTGTGAACGAGACCCCTCTGAAACAATGGACTTCCATGCCAGGATCACAAAAGTGGCTCCTAGCAGTCCACCCTTTGTTCTGTTTCAGGTTGACTGCCATTTACATTATCCTTTACACATTATCTGGATAGCACTTTTTAACAATATAATATAGCATTTAATGGCCAACCTGGGACTGCATCATATGAATAAAGTAAGAGAAGCCAGGCTGGAAAAGGGAGTTCGAACTCTGTCTACAGAAAAGGAAAGAAAATCAATAAATCTGTTGATGAATTCCAGTCATACTGAACATACGTGTTTAATTGATTCAATAATAGTAGTTCTCAGGTCATTAGTATAATCGTATGGATGAATACGACAGCTAGGTAATTCCAGCAAATTAATTACAACAGCTAACATTAGCAGCTCAGTTGTGAATAAACAGTGGCTCCGCGGCTTGGCTGTGCTTTTATCATGTTACTAGCATAATGTTACAGCATAGGTGTCAAGATCCAGTCCTGAAGGGCCGCTTTCCTGCATGCTTTCAATCTGTCTTGGCTGCAACGCACCTGCTTTAAATAAGTTCATCAGCAAGCTCTGCAGGAGCCTGAGAAGTATTCTGCTCGTTTGAATCAGGTGTGTTACAGCCGAGAAAGATGGAAAACATGCAGGAAAGCAGCCCTCCGGGACACCTGTGTGTTACAGCATCAAAACACCCTGATACAACACTGCCAAAGTATATGATCGATAGATTTTATCAAAGTGGAAAATTTGAATTGTAAGCTTGCTGAATCAGGCTCGAGAGGACGCTTATGATGGATTCCTCCTGCAAGGACCTTAGACATTAGACAAAATAGAAATATCTACTACGTCCAGGTCACCAAGTTGTCACTCAAAAATTAATCAGCCAATGAGAAAGCATTCCTCCTGAACCCCACCTATACGTAAGGCTCGAGACAGAAAAGGTTTAGAAGAGCAAACAAGAAACCAAGACATGAGAGAGAAAGACTGTAAGCACAAATGAGAAACAAGAACGTGTAAACATCCCTCCCTTATGTTTGCACTTCAAAATGTTTTGTTCAGTGTAGTTCCGATAACACTTTTTGGGTCCCGATACTGCTAACTGACTGTGCAGTATCTACCGATATTTTTAAAAAGTCAAAATATAAGCACAATTTTTCTTGTAATTCTAGTCTAAAGAATTGCATACTCACTTTAATGTAAAATTATTCATTCGCCATACGCACAAGGGCTGTCAAATCTTCAACATGACCACCTAACCATCACAACATACATGCTCTGATCACTTTATATCAGTTATGGTTTTCTTTTTCATGTAAACTGGGTCATAAGATTACATTTGATTGAAATTTTAAGCATATTTATGTGTAATTGTGTGTATGAAAATGTTTTTTTTTTTTAAACCCCCAAATGTTTTACATTTCATACTAATGTACACGATCTTTGTACACAGAGGTCAGATTATGTCAATAAAATCATTGTCCCATAGCTAAATATATTAAAAAATGTAATTTGGATTCCTTTTATTGTGTAGATCTCGTAACTCAGTACTCTGTGGTGCAAAATATTATGGATGAGACGATGAATATTTAATCGTCATGATCACGTAGTCCGTTTACGTGTTCCAGTCTGACAGCGTCTGCAAAATTGCAAATGTAGCCGTCATCTTATTTTGTCTTCATACGTATTGATTGTTTTAAAGTCGACTGTACACATAAGCACTTATTTTGGGTCGAATCTGTATTTCACTTTAGCGATTAGCACACTTAGCGACCCCTCATTCGCCTCCTTGTTTAAAATGCTACTTGTTAGTGGGCTCGTTTATTTGTCATCATGCATCTCGTGGCTGCTGTTGTGCACGAACTTGCATATAGTACAAATAAAGTCCATACTGCTGCGGCGCAAAACAGATTGCCGCCGTGCATTCAAGCAGTGGCAAAATAAATTACATGGGGGACACACGACATCGCAATGCTTTTTTTTTTTAATGAGTACGGCGTGACGGGCTTTGTAGACATGGACACAACCTGCAGCTTTTATGATCTCGAAAACACGTGGTCTGAGGTCGTTATTTTGGTCCCAAAACAATTGATTGTTCATCCCTAGACTGCAGTGCGATCCCTGTCTCTCTGTGCTCTATATGAGCGTCTCCTGACCATGGTTAGGTGGCAAGCAGGAACAGTTTAACACTATACATGCACGTACCGCTTTCGCCAATACCTTCCTGATCGAGTCCAATCATATGTATCGCCTAGTCATCTAGGTCCCTTTGTTTTATAAAGGCAAACCGTGCGCGGCATTGCGGTTGTGACGTGCTCGCGGACTTAGCCTGCGGGACTATAACGATGACTTTAGCATGCTAGCGCTAACTCGAGCTTCGACGGGACACAAAGATGAGTATATCCGGACACAAACGATTTAATGAATGATGTTTTCCTCCATAAAAGTAGGAAACGAAGTACTGTGTAAACCAAAAGCAACATATTTTTCTGTTACGAGGCAAAAATCCAGCAAACACGATCCCCTTCGGGACACAAGACTCCTGACTCTAGACAACAAAGTCCCCCCCCAAGCAACTGCCTCCAATGTGGACAGGTGTCATAATATGGACCTTTTCACCAAACTAGACATAGGTAGACACATGACCAATAACGCTATACAATGGATAAGGCTTCGCCTCGTATTTCCCCTCAGCGTGCGGCTCGCTGCGTTTAAAGTATGATACCAATGTTGATGTCAATAGAATATCGGGACCATAGTGGTTGGTACTCGTCAATACTGATACCAGATTTTAAGGTGGTATTGGCACAGTTACCGATACCGGTATCAGTGTCAGAACAACACTAGTTTAGTTTGTTTTTATTTTAAAAATTCTCGATTCTTTTTTGGCACAAGTCTGATTCCATGGGGTGTCAGTTGATCGCATGGCATTAACTCATTCACTGCCTGTCTTCCCAGTTTCATGCTATAGATATAACTGCCTGTCAACAGCAGTGAATGAGTTAAAAATTAAAAAAAAAAGACTCCATGATAAAATCCACGGTTATGTGGCATCGTAGGATTATACCTTAATGCCAAGTCGCAGCAGAAGAATAATTCTGATATGCAGACAACTTCTCTCTTTAGCCAACTGGCGTAGTTTATTTCAGCAACACACACGAACTGCTCTTCACAAGAGCCAAAAGCAGAGAGAGAGAGAGAAATAAGGCGTGAACACCTGCCTAACATCACACGTTAACATCATCTGTCAGCGACAGCACCCCTTGTGGCAAATAAGCACATTACAGTAACAAGCAGTCATACAATAACACTCAACACTCCCACTTATGAATGACTTGTATACTGTCCAACTTTCACAAAGACATATAAAGAAAAACAAATAACATGGCATTTGAATGTCAAATATTTATATGCCAAACATGACCCCTGTAAATTTCTTCAATTTAGATTTGGTAACAGGATTGTCATAACATCTGCTGCCATGTGTTGGAATTTATCTTTATATCAATGTTAGAATTTAACTTTAACCCAATGTAAACTCAAATAAGTAATCTGACTCCAATTTGCGACCTTACCCAACTCTCACTCATCCAACAATATGCGCGCTCGTTCTGCAATAGAAAGGTATCAGGAAGCCGGCATTTTCACGCACAAAGTGGATTTATTCCCAATACAGATTTTCTACATGGCACCTGGGTCTCGGGTCCCTCTCAATACAACTCTACACCTCTCTTGCCACCAGCGAATGTGTTTACCCCCGAGTTGCCCAGTAATGATTCATACTATACAATATGCAAATGGCACAGAGACAAAGGCATCCTGGCATGATTCTATTGGCTATGTGTATCCTGCAGTTAACTTTAGCTTGTTCTCATTGGTCTTTCTTCTCCCGCCGAATCCCGTGGCGACTCCTCCTGCTTGTGCTATCCCCCGATGGCCTCTCCTTCGTCCACTGGTCCCGGAGTCATCTCGTCTCGCTCAGCACCATCTGCTTCTAAAACATTCCATTCCTGCACAACCCCCGCAACCAGTTTCGCTCCACCAATCACACTCTCAGCATTTTACAATATCACATTTTCATACATTGGATGCACCAACATCTAATGAACTATGTTAAGCTCAAACTCTTATATTCCTTTAATAGTCAAAAGTATGAAATCCTTTAAGTGTAACCGAAGTTTAGACCATGCTAATGACCAGACCCTCAGGAGAGGAATGCAGGAAGATTGGATCACAGCTGCACCACAGGAGGTGTGAACGAGACCCCTCTGAAACAATGGACTTCCATGCCAGGATCACAAAAGTGGCTCCGAGCAGTCTACCCTTTGTTCAGTTTTAAATTGACTGCCATTTACATTATCCTTTACATGTCATTTGACAGTAAACAAGTATCATCTTCTTATCTTTTATGATGGATCTAATGAAATGATATTTGATGTCCACATGTTTACACCTCTGCCTGTACACACTTGATTGTCCCCATAAATGACAGTTTTCGTGTACACATAGTCATCAATACCTTTCAATAGTTGTTCCAAATAAATACACTCCTGTATTGTTAGGGCTAAAGCCACATATTCTGCCTCACACATAGATAGTGCTACTGTTTGTTGTTTCTTGGTCCTCCATGAGACCAGTGCACTGTCATTACACATATTCACACAATACCCCGTGGTACTGTGTCTGTCAGTGGCGTCTGACGCCCAATCTGCATCACTGTAAGCTCGAAGGCCTAGACCAGGGGTCCTCAATCCTGTTCCTCGAGGGCCGGTGTCCTGCAGGTTTTCCATCTCTCTCTGCTGCAACACAGCTGATTCAAATGATCAGTTAATCAGCAAGGACTACAAAAGCTAGATAACGATCGTTCAGGTGTGTTGCACCAGTGAGAGATGGAAAACGGGTAGGACACCGGCCCTCGAGGAACAGGTTTGAAGACCCCTGGCCTAGATCCTCACTGCTCTTTCTGAAACAGAGCTGTCTGTCGGTTGTACCCCTGAGATAACGCAAGACATGTTTGACCGTGATCCAGTGCTCATCTGTGGGTTCAGAAAAATGTTGCGATAGTCGGCTCACCCCAAAACATAGATCAGGGAGTGTGCAGGTGGCCAAGTATATGAGACTGCCAACCACTTCTCAATACATTTTTACATTAGTCATTCTAGGCGCATCTTCAGTGTAGTCCAGTTTTTGTTCGCAGGGTGTTTTCCATTTTCTACACATTTGGATGTCAAAACGGTTAAGGATCTTTTCCACATATTTTTTTGACACAGCCTTCCGACTGGCTGAAGACCATGCCAAGAAAATTTTTTAACATGCCTAGGTCCTTCATTTTAACTTGGTGGAGAGCATGCTCTTCATTTGCTCTAAGCCACTTGCGTTATTGGCAGCAATGATAAGGTCATCCACCCAGATAACAATTATTACTTTCCCTTCTACTTTAGACTTTTTCGTGCATACACAGTGGTCTACTGGGTTCCGGATGAATTTGTTCTTGGTTTGGTATTTGTGAAGTATTAAATTGTAACAGATTGTTTTAGGCCGTAAATGGACTTCTCCAACTTACACACTAGCCCATCTCTTCCTTTCTCATAACCCTCAGGTTGTTCCATGTATATTTCTCTATCAATGGGTGCGTGCAAATAAGCTGTTTTTAAGTCCATTTGGTGTAATATTAAGTCATCCTGGGCAAACTTTTGCATTACCTACCGTACACTAGTCAGATTTGCTGTCGGTGACAATGTTTCACCATAGTCTATTCCTGCGTTGTACGTCTCACATCCATCACTGCCTTCCTTGATAGAATGGATCCACTTTCCTCCCATTGTCTCTCTGCCATCTGGCAATTTAGTCAAAGTTAAAGTCTGGATGTCCTCTAAGGACTTCATCCCCTCATCCATTGCTTTCTTCCATTTTTCTGACTCAGTTGATGTTATGGCCTCTTTAAAGTTTTGGGGAATATTGCACATTACTCTGCAGCAGTAGTCTATGCTCACGAGTGTACTGTAATCCTCCTCACTGATGTCTTGAGTATAATCTTTTAGATAACCCGGTGGTCAACGTTCTCGGGTAGGATATCTCCCACTGCTTGGGACCTGTGGTGTCCCTTTAGCGTGCTTTAGGGTGATATGCTGCCATGGATATTACAGCCCTGGATGAGGACCCACTCCACTGAAGTCATCTTCCTGCAGCACTTCATTCAATTGACTCTCACATTATCTCATCTATTATTGCATAGCATCATTGTATGTGTCAAATGTTGCCTAGTTGGCATCCATTGCAGCCTGGTCATCCTGGAAGGGGGATTCCCCCATCTGTGGTCCCTTCTCAAGGTTTCTCACTTTTCCCCTAATGAGGTTTTTTGAGTTTTTCCTTGCCCTCCTGGGGGTTAAGATCGGGGATGTCGATTGTGGTTATGTAAAGCCCTTTGAGACTGTCTGTGATTAAGGGCTATACAAATAAAATTTAATTGACTTGACTTGTCATCATCGTCTTTCGGTAGGTTTGAACCACCATGTCCGTGCTCGGGTTGTCTTTGACTTCACAACTCACTCTAGGTTCCAGTTCTAACTCATAAGTCTGCGTTTCATTTTCACACGTTGTCTTGGTGACAAACTTTACAAGTCTGTGCTTTTGCACTTTTCCCTTGCTAGGAAAATAAACTAGAAAGGCTGGACTGCCTTTGTCGTGCCCAACAAAGTGTCCTTTTTTACACAGAGAGTCTAGTTTACCCGTCTTGTTGATATGAATAGCATATTGACCCAAATTTGTGCATCCTTGATAAATTACACATTGTTCCTGACAGTGCTGTGTATGGTGTGGTGCCTGTATACTTATTAAAACACTGATTTCTTGTCTAATATTCTGCCTCCTGAACAGCATAGTGCCACGGGCTCTTTGGTAAGTTGCAGTCAATAAGCTTACACCTGGCCATCTCAAAAAGAGTACGCCATTCCCTCTCAGCTACCTCATTCTGATGTGGGTTATAAGAACAGGTGTATTCATGTCTAATCTTGTTCTTTCGTAGCAGTGTCTTAAAGTCTCTGTTTGTGAACTCGGTTCCATTGTCTAACCCTATGCATTTCAGTGTCATAAGGTGCTACATCAGATAAGAACTTCTCTGTAGCTTGAAGAACATCACTCTTTGTTTTCAAAAAATAAACAAACACTGCACCTGTTTACACATCTGTAAAAGATTGCACATACTTTAAACCATCAATGGATTTGTTGCTTATCGGACCAGCTAAATCTGTGTTTACCAGTTCTAGTGGTGTCTTTACCTTGTCAGTTGGATTTTGGTTTCTCGTTTGGGCTAACTTCCCTTTTATGCATACGTCACACTCTTTATCAGGCTTGTGTTTCGCACCATTAATGTGCATGCCTACTGTTACATTCTGCAATTTCAATATATCCTCATAGTTGCAGTGCCCCATTATCTTGTGCCATGTCTGGACATCATGGCTGACTTTACACACATCATTTTCATCACACTCTGTTTTCAAGTAGTGCATTGTGTTATAAATAATGTCAAATATTGTACCATCAGGCGTCGTAAGAACGTCTTAACCTTCCTTGAAGAACACTTCGGCACCGTTAGCCGTAGCTGACTTCACGGAAAACAGTTATTGAGGGAAGGATTTGCTATAGAGGGCGTTCTTTAACGTGACTTTACACTGACGCCCCTTACTGTCTATTAGACATACCTGTGCATCTCCCTTGCCGTGTGCCAGCCCAAAAACACGTTTCCCATCTGCTAGCTCCATGCTGTGTTTCTCCACCGTCTTTTGTCGTTCATAATGTGGGACGATGCACCAGTGTCCAAAATCAGTCCCTTTTGTTGCAATTGCTGTGCTGTCCAGCTGGTATCCTCAGTCTCCGTCCTGAAGGAGTAATCCTTACCGCTGGTTGCTCTCCTGGCGCCATCATGTTGCATTTCATGGCTGCTGCCGCCTTTTTGGACGCACGCCTACCGGGCGCTCTGTCCGCGTTTCTTCCGGCATGCTTTGTCCGCGTGTCCCGTGTGTTTACAGAAACTACACCAAACAGTCTTTGAGCAGTCATCTTTACCCTTTTCGCCGCATCGCCAACACGCCAGCTCCGTCGGCGGTCTGCTTTTCTTCTTTTGCGCCGCCCGTGCTTTCAGCACTCTTTCTCCGGTGTCTTCCGATGCCTCGAAGTTCCGTAATTTGGCCTTGAACTCCCCAGCGAAACATCCATTGAGGCATGCGTCACCATTAACGTGAACGGCTTATATGGTAGCCCTCTAATAATCATTGCTATCATCAATCCTTCGCTCGTCGCTTCAGCCGCGCTTCTAAGTGCCGTGATAATCTGTTCAGCTCGGATGACTTAATCAATCACAGTCTCTGTGTCCGCTTTCTTCAGCGCCGTCATCGTAATGTATAGGGAGACAATGTGGGGCCTACCTTTGCCGATACAGTGTTCACTCAACATTCTTGTCTTTTGTGTCTCTGAATATGAGTCCTAAACTTGTGTTGTCGAGGAGTGGCGCCAGATTTTTTTTTTTAAAGCATGCATTCCAAGCATAATTTCCGTTTTGACCCTACAATTCTTGCAATTGTGACAGCTCAAAGATCTAAGTTCCTTCTAGAAAATGGCATAAACATCGCAAAAATAGGTTTATTTTCACAACACAAAACTATTGCACTGCTGAACTGAACTACATACACCAGTCCATGTGCCTGCATGTATTATTTTTTTCATTGTTACTACAGATTGACATCTTTCTCTTTCTCTCACGCACGCACACACACACACACACACACCCCCACACACCCCGTTTGAAACCACTGTGGAGGGAGGCAGGGATCAGATCATTGCCGAGCATCCATTTTACAGTAAAGTGACATGAGCAGCAGTGGTTTTAGTACACTTCATCGTCTGATGCATGTCTCAGGCGAAACGACCCGTGAGCCACATAAACCACACCGACTATCACTCAACGGCTGCTTCTCTTGTTTGTTCGATGAACGAAGCGTCATCGTTTGACACGGAGCAACTCACTCGCGGATGTCTTGCTTGGATTAATTAACCCTATAGGATTGCTTCGTCTTTGCGAGTGGAGGCTGGCCTGACGCAGTGTGATTTCTGGCGGATCTTGTCGCCACCTGTTGACCCTTTTTTAAATAACATTTTTGTCAAGGCGTTTCCTTCAGTCAGAAGCTGCATGAGTCCCTCCTGTTCACTCTGGCGTAAAAATTAACGTAAGACATGGAAATGTGTCGTTGGTAGGTGGGGACTAAATTTCTGAAGATATATATGTGTATATATGTACATTATATGAATTGATTATGAATAGATGATTGTTCCTGTACTTGCTTTTATTTGAATCTGCCAGCACCAGCTTTTCCTCAGTAATTGTTTTGTTAAATGTACACCTTTTGCTTAATACTGTATAAACATAACACTATAAAACAGAATTGTTGCGAAATGTTGACTGTTATGGACGATGCACATTAAATCATTAGTAACATTAAATATAACATAATAAACCATAGTATATAAGGAGGCGTGTCTTTCTCAGTTTGATTCGGTTTACCTCAACAGCAGAATAAAATTCTGGCTTTTATTTTTGGTTTGCCACCCCATCTGGCCACCCCTATGAAAACTATTCGGAGGCGCCAATGGCTGAGGGAAGCAGGCAATGTGCTCGGGCACACATTGATCCGTGGGACAGAGGCCCTCCCATGACACGTTGCAGCTACTTGTTGGATTCTGTGGCTCCATTTAAAATTATGCAGCCAAAAGTAAGACCGGAGAATAATCTAAGAACTTGTGCAGCTAAACAAGAATGCCGCAAAGCTGAACGCAGGTGGAAAAAAATTCTAAAAGACTGCTGGCACAGTTATCAAAACAAGGTGAAAGAGTCAAAGAGTGAGTACTTGTCCATTTTTTTCAGGCAAATTGTCATAATCCGCAAACTCTATTTCAAACTATCGATTCTGCACTTAAACCCCGTCAGCCATATTGCACAGACTCGTCCCCTGAAATGTGTAATAGATTTTTGCAGTTTTTTATGGACAAGGTTGCAACACCTCGCACTCTTGTTTCGAATACTACATTCAACCCCTCCATTCCTGATGTCAACATCCCCCACCCCCCAGCTTCACCTCTGAACATGTTCAGATCGCCAGCCAGTCTCTTATTTTTCAATGCCTGAGGGCATGGTCCCTGTAGTTTGTAACTGATTTCAGGCCATTCCACACGGTTGCAGGTTTGTTAGCAGAAATCATTTTTTTCAGCCTTTCTGCGTATCTTCTTTTTGCAATGGTAATTTCCTTTGTCATCTGGTTTTGGGGCAGTTTGTTCAGTGCCCTGTCTCCGCTTCTAAAAGTGGCCTCTTTCGGTTTTTCTAAGTTGACTGAGTCTGGCAGTGAACCATGACTTGTTACTGCTGAATGAGCAGAAGGTCTTTATTGATACACAAATGCCCTCACAAAAACTGATATATGCTATTGGGTCCGTGTATTCAGCCAGGCTTACAGTTGAAGTTTCAAAGACACCCCAGTCAAGCAGTCCAAACATTCCTGTAGTGCCAGCTTGACTTTATCAGTCCATCGTTTGACACTTTTTACAGCCGGTTTTGCACATTTGAGTTTATGCCTCTATGTTGGGATTAAGTGTATTAAAGAATACAATACAATACAATACAACTTTATTTATATAGTGAATTACATACCAGCTATAACAAAGCACTTTCCATATGGTGTAATGTAAATTAGTGGGAAATAAGAACACCAATTAATGTTAATGTCTCAGCCAATCAGATAGCTGGTTAGAGAGATATCGTGAGTGGTGTGCTCTGGACAGCATCTGTGTAAAGGTTAATCTAACCCATTAAAATTAATATTATTGATGTCACGGCCAATCAGATGACTGGTTGGAGAGATGTCGTGATTAGTGTGGGAACGCAAGTTGAACATCAGCAGAGTAAAGTCGAGAAGTAAGTCACCCTCTCTCTCTTACATAACTAAATTATACATTAACATAACAGCGTCTTTCTCTTAAAAATCACCACAGGTGGCAGTTCCTGTCCATTACCATGGTAACCTAGCACAACAGTAAAGCATGAATTTCGACCGGGATGTCGAAAGTGAGGGGCCCCTCTTCCTTGTTGGCAATGTTGTTGAACTGGATGTGTTTGTCAGGAATCTTTTTACTGCAGTACAAGGGGAAGCCACTATTTCTTTGGAATCCGCCGGAGGTTGCTGCGCTACAGTCGTCTTTGCCCAGATGGATAGACGGCGCCGTTTCATAATAAAGCAAAAGCACCACAATGGGGTTCCTTGATTTTCATTTCTTTTGCAAGCGTTAGTGCCCTCTGTCGAATATTGACTGTAGAGACGCTTCTTCCGGCTGTTCTTTGATCTTTAATCTGTTCTTTAATCCATTGCTCCAGTTGGTCTAACAACCTGGGTAACCTCAGCGCTGTCTTCTTGACCTGGCAAAGCTCGTCTTCTATGGAGCCATTATTGTAGCAAAACTATTTACAAATGCGTATTTCAATCCACAAATGTGTAGAAAAGTTTCCGTACCTGTAACCAGAGTCATAAACGTGTACCGAGAATCTGCCCGAAGATAACTGGGATAGGCTCCAGCAGCAACTAATAATAAATGGATGGTACCCTATGTTCCTAGGAATCTGGATAATTTTTGTCAACTATTTTACAGTACCGTCCATTGGTGGCAGTGGACTTTGTCTGAATCCATAGGTGTTGATTTAGTTCCCAGAAGCATTTGTAGGAAGCAACAGAAAAGTGTCAATGATGGCTGCTGTCGGAAAGAGTAGCTTTCCTCCTCCAAGATACTCTTTGCAGCCTGTCAAGGTATATATTCTGTGCTGTGGGAGGAAGATGATTCCCTTAAACAGGAAGGACTAGGGGATTAACTGGAGAAAAAAAAGACATCATGCATTTAGCATTGGGTGATATCAAAATCTTGAGTAAAACTACTTAACCTAACACAGGAGCATGATGTTAGAGGTTCACATTGCCTGATTCCTCTTTAGTCTGCTATATATTTTATTGAAGATCTTAACTACTTCACCTGAGATGGCAGCCCATATGGCAGTGATTTTCACTGGTTGCCTGTCTTTCACATTGGTTGAATAGAGGGGCGCTGTGCGCTCAACAAATAAGCCAACATTGATAGTCTTCAGATCAAATCTGAGAATGAGATATTTGTTTAACACTTTGTTTTATTTAAAAAGTTGTTTTTTATTAAAGGAGTATAAACAAATAAATAAATAGTTAAATTGAGTATTCCATTTCTTTTGATAAATATGTATCTGCATCTGATACGCGACATGAGCTCGGCAGCGGCCAATGGCATGGACCTTGGTGGTCTGATGCCCAGGTACAGAAGCAGCTCTAGGGACATGAAATGTCACCTCTCTGGCAGGTAATGACCTTCAGCTGGTGTGCAAGACAAAGAAGTTTCAAGCACGTGTGCGCATACTTATAACTTACTTAGAGAGGCGGAGCTGTGTTGGACTTGTTTGCTGTAAAAATGCCAAATGGCGTCAAGTGTTCCTTTGATTTGGATGACACTCCTACCGACCTGGCAGTGTATTGTGAGGGTTTGCTGGGAACGTCTGGCAGAATCCCTTGTGAGAAACAGTTTCAACTCCCACCTTCGCCTATGTCCTGGAGGAGGTGGCGGACATTGAGTCAGAGTGGACCATGTTCCTTGAATCCATTGTTGCGGCAGCCAACCGGAGCGGTTGCCGTAAGATGGTCGGTGACTGAAGTTGCTGCTACCCCCGAACCTATTGCTGGACACCAACAGTGAGGGATGTCGTCAAGCACACGAAAGAGGGCTGTTTGGCCTTTTTGGCCTGTGGGACTCCAGAGGTAACTGATGGGAACCGACTGGCTGAGTATACAGCTTTAGTGGTCACCAAGGCAAAAGGTCATGGAGAATAACTTGCGGACAGCTTAAAAAAAAACTTCATCTGGCATCTCAGGAGGGGGAAGCAGTGCAACGTCAACATTGCACATAGTAGGGATGGGGTGCTGCTGACCTCAACAAGGGACGTTGTGAATCAGTGGAGAGAATACTTTGACTTCCTCAACATGCTTTTCTATGAGGAAGCCGAGTCTGGGGTCACTGATGTGGGCTTTCCTATTTCTGGGGTTAAGGTCACCGAGGTGGTTAAAAAGCTCCACCCAGAGTTTCTAAAGGCTCTTGATGTTGTAGGGGTGTCCTGGTTGACACGCCTTTGCAACATTGCAATGTCTCTGCATTGGCAGACTGGGGTGGTGGTTCTCCTTTTTAGGAAAAACTAACCAACTATAGGGGATCACACTCCTCAGCCTACCTTGTAAGGTCTATTCAGGTGTGCAGTAGAGGAGTGTTCATCAGAAAGTTGACTCTCGGATTCAGGCGGCGCAGTCTGGTTTTCTTCCTTACCGTGGACCAGTGATATACCCTTGATAGGGTACTTGAGGGTGTTTGGGAGTTTGCTCAACCAGTCTACATGTGCGTTGTGGACTTGGAGAAGGTGTTTACCTGTGTACCGGGAGGGATCTTGGAGTGTATCAGACACTCTAGTACAGGCAATTGGATCCCTGTACAACCGGTGTCAGAGTTGGATCTGCATTGCCGGCAGTAAATAACTCATTTCCAGTGAGCATTGAACTCCGCCAAGACTGGCCTTTTTCACTAATTCTGATCATAACTTTTATGGGCAGAATTTCTAGGGTTAGCCGAAGTGTTGCGTCTGGTTTGGTGGTCTCAGTATTACAGCTCATGTGATACTGTTAGCTTTTTCTACCTTCGATGTTCAACTCTCGCTGGAGCGGTTCACAGCCGAGAGTGAAGTGGTTGGCATGAAAACCAGCACCTCCAAATCTGAGACCATGGTCCTCAGTCGGAAAATGTGTGGAGTGCCCTCTCTAGATCCAGGAAGAGATCCTGTCCTAAGTTGAGTATTTCAATCTTGGGGTCTTGTTCACGAGTGAGGGAACGATTTAGCAGTACATCGACGAGCGGATTGGTGCAGCATCTGTTGTGGTGCACACTGTATCGGTCCGTTGTGGTGAAGAGGGATCTGAGCCAGAAGGAAAAGCTTTTTATTGCAAAACACCACAAGAAAGCAAGGTCCATCCATACGTATAGTTACACTGTGCTTTGCGCTGGGTTTTCGCTAGAAATGAAAATAGAGCCCAATATGCGCTAAATGGCATTGGGCCAGGGCTGACACTTCCAACCATAATTTAAATGAGGTCAACCTCAGTATTGCTCCACACTTTTGGTCGCCGTCAGCAATTACTCATCATCGGGTGGTGGTCAGCGTGGCCACTGCCACACACAATGCAGAAACCAGTCTGTGACTGGCCTCAGGATAAACAATTATTCTGTAAATAAATAAATAAATATACGGGTCTGGGTGAGTACTTTCCCACTTTCAATTTTTGCAATTTCCTGGTTAAAAAGGACTGTGTGTGCACATTTGACCCCGCTTTGTCGATCACCCCAATTTACTGAGGCGCATATGCTATACAGTACATTCCCACTCACTGCATTTTGGTGACATCCACAAGTTCGTGGGAAATAATAAATACTGTTAACACATCGTATACGATAGGTTGGGTCTCCAACTATAAAGTGATTGCTTTGTGTTTATTGGCGTGTTTATTGTGTGTGCAAATGTGAGTGGATCACTCCTGCCATGCAACATGTAATGCTTGTACATGAATACTTGCCTTATCGTAAATAAATTATGATGCAATATACTCAAGCAAAACAAGAGGTGCATTCAAAGAAAGGCCATTTCAAGCAAACACAGTAAATGCTCCATCAATGTTAAATCAATGTTAATAACAACACATATCTCAGCGGTGGACTTCGAAACAATCTATAAAAGTTCATATCCAATAAATAAAATGCGGGGGAAATCTAGGGACCGACTGATATGAATTGTTTGAGGCTCTGTGAATGTGGATGTCAATTTTTGGCAGAAAAAAACTATTACCGATTAATCAACTGATTAATTAAAAAAATATATAATGCATAATCCCTAACCAATGCATCACTTTGTGTTCAATGACCATGCCCATATGCACCATGCATCTTATCAGCAAATTTCATTTTATATATTCCAGGATAAAATGTTATTGTATAGAGTGATGTGTTATAACGTGTTAATTGTGTATAACTGCTGTAAATGGTTACAGTACATAACTGTAAAAACATCCAGCATCTGCCTTTTGGCCAACATTATAAAGTCAATAAATGGCCAAATTAATCGGCCGGCCGATTAATGGTCCATCTGCTCACATATTTTACATTACATAGTCAAATCTTTAGGCTTCCATCCACCCAATCTGCATGTTTTCCTTGTATTATTGGCTGCGGTGTCAAACGTTAAATTTCAATGAGGGTTTATACTGCCAAAAGGATGAACTAATAAACATCAAATCATTTGGTGCCCTAATACTTATATACAGTTCTGTATATCACTAAAAATATCAGCAGTGTGTGAAAAGTGTTAAATGTTTAATGTTCAATTGTTTTGAACATGTTCAAAATATATTGTATTCGGTTTACTAATAATATATCTTTACTCATACAAATAAAATAAATTTGATGTTTGTATTTTTTGAGTACCTGTATTAAGGTATTTT
Organism: Idiotropiscis lumnitzeri; assembly: GCF_059441095.1. NCBI lineage: Eukaryota > Metazoa > Chordata > Actinopteri > Syngnathiformes > Syngnathidae > Idiotropiscis > Idiotropiscis lumnitzeri. The sequence goes on along the minus strand of NC_142399.1, from coordinate 22,235,755 downwards.
ATGCAGGTATTCATTCAAAGTCAAAACTTTGGTAATCGTGACAACACTAGTGTAGAGCTGCTCCACTGTTCCACTGCCTGAATGAAAACTACACTCTTCCCTCTGAATCTGAGACTTGACTTCTTGACCGACCCTCTTCTCAGAATCCCTGATTAAACCTTACCATAGAGGGGTTTTAACCACTCTGGTGACCTCAACCTAAGCAAGAGAAGAGCTTAGCTCAGAGTCTCTGGACTCCCTTTCTTCATAGAAAGGTGAACTTAAAGAGGTCTATGAAGTATTCCCCCTTACCGACTTCGAACATCCCTAGTTAAAGTCAGCAGCATCCCATCCCTACTATTTTGATAGTGCACTGCCCCCCCCCACCGAGACTCCGGATTGATGGATTAGAATTTCCTTGAAAACTTACTGAGGTACTTCTTTATAGTCCCACGAACTCCCCTAATGCCTTTATTTTTTTTCCTCAGCAACCACCAAACCTGCATTCTGCTTTGCCTGCTAAAACCATCTCAGAAGTACCAAATCCCCAAATCAGATCTTCCCAATCACGGCCTTCCAGATCTTACATCATTTATTGCCCACGTTCAGCATTGAAGTCCCCCAATAGAATGAGAGAATCCTCAGCGGGAGCGCTATCCAGCATCCTCTCCAAGGACTCTTAAAAGCATGGATACGCAGAGCCGATGTTTGGTGCATGGGCACAAAAAAGTCAGAACACTCACCTCCTTTCTCCTGGGATGAATCCCAACATACAGACACTGAGCCGAGGGGCAATAAGTATGTCCACCCTAGCTAAGTGCTAATCACCAGAGGCCACTCCAGTGTGGAAGCGAGTCCAGCCCTTCTCAAGAGAACAGGTGCCAGAGTCCAATCAGTGTTCCGATTCGAGCATGACTATATCTAGTTAGAACATCTTGACTTGGCACGCCATCTCTGACTTCTGATTATCAGAATCCACGTCCTAGAGCTTCCTTCTGTAGCTCGCAGTTGGAACACTAAGGTTCCTGCCTGCACTCCCAAGCAGCTCACTATGCAGCTGACCTTGACTCCTCCTACAGGTGTTAAGACCATGGGTAGGAGTACCTATGGTACCTCCTTGGGCTGTGCCCAGCCGGGCCCCATGGGTGCAGGCCGGAACACTAGGCACGCGTCATTGAGGGTCCCCATAACCTTAGAAATAGGAATAGAATTGGTATGGTCTTAAATAATTCAGTTTTGACACACACTAAGTCCTATTCAGAACAATAAAGTCCATGTCATCTGTTTTACTTTGGGCTCATTGAAGATATGATTGTGAGTTTTGTTTGTGTTGCAGGTGAGAAACCATTCCAGTGTGAGTTTTGTGAGCGACGCTTTGCCAACAGCAGTGACCGTAAGAAGCATTCACAAGTCCACAGTTCTTCAAAACCCTATGACTGTAAGGCCCTGGGCTGTTCCAAGTCTTATACGCATCCAAGCTCTTTACGCAAGCACATGAAAGTCCACATCAAATCATCACCTGCCTCTGAACCCTTTGACCAATATGACTCCATCCATCCACAGCAACGACCTCAGCCTCTTCTTGAACCACTTGACCTTAAAGTTAACCACCTGTCACCATCATTGAGCAATAAAAACACAAATTTTGACTTTGACAATTCTACAACCAACAAATTAAATCACAAGCTACAGGCAAGTTCATCTCCATTGGCAATGCCTTTGGACCTATCTCTTTCGGGACTAAAGAGTGACCTTGCCCTGCAGCAGCAGCAACAGCAGCAGACTCAAAGGACCCCAGGAAGGAGTCAGCTGTCAGTCAACCCAGCCATAACTGTGTTGCCTAACATTAAGGAGTGGTATGTGTGTACCAGAACTACAACACCAAACTTTCCTCTTCCTCAACTACATGACATCAAATCGGAACCAAGTGACGAGGAGGATTATGTTACGTAATATGGTTGGAACCAGGGTTTAATCGGTTATGAATGGACCGGTATTGTGAAACCCTGAACAGCGGATTTGTGGAATTGCTATGCACATACAAATTCTCTGATAGAAATTATTTCAGTTGCCCTGAGGTTATGTTTTGTATAATTATTTGGGGTTCATTATGTCAACACTTTTTTTTCTAGTTGTGTATATTTTAATACATCATTGGGTCTCAGACTGTATTATGGATGGTTCCAAAATGGCTAGACTGTACAGTTTGGTCCAAAAGTGTTTGGATCTTGACTTTGTCTTTGTTTTTATTTGTTGTTGTTTTTGCCTCTATCTTTATACACATCTGACTTGACTGAAAACATCAGATTTAATTAAAGGTGTTTGACATTAAAAATGACTATGGATTTGTAACGATGCATAAAATTTCTGAATTTGGAAATTTTAGATACTTTTATAATTAAACACCTTAGCAGTCAATAGTCCTCATTTACTAAACGAGCATACACAAATACTTGAGTCTGTCCCTATTCTGCAAACAAACTTAGGACAGTCGCATACGCACAAACAATGTAGGATGAGCTTCTGGAAAAACTTAATTTCTACTAACGATGCATATAATTTCTGAATTTGGAAATTTTAGATACTTTTATAATTAAACACCTTAGCAGTCAATAGTCCTCATTTACTAAACGAGCATACACAAATACTTGAGTCTGTCCCTATTTTCCAAACAAACTTAGGACAGTCGCATACGCACAAACAATGTAGGATGAGCTTCTGGAAAAACTTAATTTCTACTAACACAAAAAGAGCTGGGCAATTCGTGGGGCGGAACGATCTGGCCCTCCACCCCCAGCTGGACGTCCAGTTTTGGAGCAGTGGGGCGAGGGATGACAAATTTAAAAAAATGGTTCAATTAATAACGGCCGGTGATGGATTTTAGTCTGGACCACGAATCGGCCCTCGGGCGTGTGATGTGCTCACGGACAAATGGGCAACCAAAAATTGGGGGCCGACAATTTTTTTTAATAAGGCCAGAGGGTCGAGGCCGGAAGGCTAGCTAGATTGTGGCCGTCGTTGACTGACTGGCAAAAAAGGGTCAAGTGCCCAGCTCTGGTAATAACTTAAATCGAGATTTTGCTAATGAGTTGACTAATGTCCTGCTTTGAAAGACACTTCCCATCACTTTCACCCCATGGCCGTTCAAATGCAAATACTTATGGCCTGAATTGTTAGTGCCCAGCATGCAAAAATAAGAGCTAGGAAAATAAAGACAAATCATTGAATATTCTTGCTACTGTATCTTAACATTTTGTACATTGAAATTGGATCCACATTTGGCTTGATGTGCCTTATAACATGATTACTTATTGAACATTTTCAATGTCAGTGACCATAGAAAAAGATGAATTTGTCTATTTCCAATTTATTCCAAATCTATTTCCAAAGCATACCAAAAACTACATTAGTATGCTTACTACTTATTTTTGTATTATCTTAACATTTACTCAAGTGTAGAGTGCAGTGTCTGTGTATTGACCTGGAATTTGCACTAATATCACGCCATATAGTTGGAAAAACATTTTTATTTTCTTGAAATGCAGAACATAAAATTGTCATTCTGTACCTTAAAATGCATTATATGCCATGGTCTGTGTTTGTTGTTCTTGGAATTTAGATTCATGTTTTTTCCTTGTGTTCCTTTTGTGTCTGTCTTATGTAGTGTCTGGTTTGATGTTTTTAGCGTACACAACGCATGTAAATTAGCATAAAAATAGATATGTTTGAACGAAAAGAAAAAGCCTGCTGATCAGCACTAGAAACAGAGACACGAGCGGCGACACCTGTAGGTAGACCTGTTATAACGCCGCAACCATGCAAAAGTTCAAGGTCCAGCCAAATCACACGTGTGCAAAGTTGGGTCTATATGCCGGGTTGAAGGATGTGTGCTGACCTCTTACGCTCCAAGAGCAACATCACCAACATGAGAATCATTTATGTGACCGCAAGTGCCTTAGAAACCTCAACTAGAACAATTATTCCTGAGCGTATGGTCGCAATGCAATTGTTACCTTCCGGATCAGGTATGCGTCAGCCTTTTCAGCTCCTAACCGTGGTGAGGGCGAACTGACAGGAACCAGCGTGGGAAACATAGACGACGATCACTTCGCTTAGCACAACGGGGTTTATTTTTGTGATCATTCATTCTCTCCTCTGTCATACAAGCAAGCACACATCCGGGTCCTTCCTCCTGCCTCCCAATGCACGTCACATGCCACCTTGCTGTCCCAGGCTGAGCCTGTAACACTACCCCCACTCTGGATGATGATTAAACCCTTAACATCACTCCAGGACAATACTACAATGCTTCATCCACACTACAACCGCCCCACAACGCGTCATGCAAAAAGACCCCTAAGCAACATTTTTTTTTTTTATCGAAAAGTGCAAAACGCAATATAAAAAATAATTAAACAAATAACACACTACAATTTACTGGAACTCTTTTGGTTTACAACATTGCATTAACAATCTGGAACTTTTTTTTTTTTTTTTTTTTTTTTTTAACACGAACACTGAGGAGGGCAGCGATCCGCCTACACCCTACCTCAGGCAACTTCAGCAATTAGTGATGGACCCAGTCACCAAAGTATGTTGGGGGTCTGCGGGCCCTCCGAGGCATCTGCACAGGTGCAGAAGAAGAGCGATGAGTCGCAGCCTGATTGCTGGGCGAGAATACAGCCCCCATATCATCCAATTGAGGAGGAACACCACGTGTAGAAGGGGGACCGCTGTCCTCTGCTGCAGGCAATGATGAGTCGGGGCGGCCTGAAGTAGCCTCTACCGGAACAGGATCCTCTGCCTCCGATGGTGTGTCCAATAGGTCGAGGGGGCCGACTTCAGGAACAGATGAGTCAGAGTCAAGAGGAGGGGACTGTACCTCCATTGGAGCCCAGAAGTCGGCATCCTGATGTGCCCAATTGTTGTCCAGCGTTGTTCGGGCGTGGTAAGGCTTCAACTTGTCGTGGTGAACCACCTGGGCGCCGGACCGTGGACTTCTTTTTATCCTGTAGACCAGGTCATCCAAAACACCCACAACAAAGTAGGGGCCCTCATAAGCAGGTAAGAACTTCTTGACTTTATTCTTCACTCTTTTGGTCCCTTTGACCAGGTGCCACACTGCATCCCCAATTTTGTACAGTGCTTGGCAAATGTTCTTATCATACTGCCTCTTAGCTCGTTCACTTGACCTTCAGAGCACGTCACGGGCTAGTTGGTGGGAAAGCTCCAATCGCTCCCTGAGCTGCATGACATACTCGGGTGGAGTGTTATCAACGTTGTCTGGGGGCGGACCGACTACCAAGTCAATTGGTTCAGTTATTTCACGCCCAAAGATCACCATATTCGGGGTTAGTCCAGTAGAGCTGTGTCTGGTAGATCGGTACGCCATCACTGCATATGGAATCATCAAATCCCAGTCCCAGTGGCAGCGCTCTGCAGTGGTGGACAGGATCTTCTGCAAGGTGGCGTTGAAACGCTCCACCTGGCCGTCCGACTGGGGGTGGAATGACGTAGTGCGGGTCTTCTCAATTCCCAACAGTTCACACATTCTTTGAAAAACTGCTGACTCAAAATTGGTGCCCTGGTCACTGTGCAGGCTGTGCGGAGCGCCGTACCTACACACCCACTCAGTTACAATCTTTTCAGCGATCGTTGATGCACGTTCATCTGGGACCGGATAGGCCTCCACCCACTTACTGAAATAGTCCTGTACGACCAATATGTATCGGTTATGTCTCTCCGTCTCGTTCATCGGTCCCATCAAGTCAACTGCTACTCTCTCCATGGGTGAACCCACCCGCACGGTTCCCATAGCTGCTCGAGGCGTTTTCTTTGGCCGTGCCTTAGCAGCGCAGCTCGTGCAAGTGCGGCACCACAGGGTAACATCATCCTTCATATTGTACCAATAGAACCTAGTCTGGAGTCTGGTCAGAGTCCTTTCCACCCCAAAATGACCTCCCACTGGGCCATCGTGCATCTGCTCCATGAGGGCATTTCGGAAAGTGTGTGGTAACAATGTCTGAGAGTGGAACTCCTTCCCATCGGGAGAGTAATACTTCCTCATCACAGCCCCATCTTTCAGATATAGTCTCTTCCATTGTGTCCAGTATGCTTTGGTGGCTGGGCTATGCTGAGCTATGTCAGACCAAGGTGGCCAACTATCCCCCCCATCTAGCCACATCTTTAACGGGGCAATGTCTGCGTCTGCACTTTGTGCGTCGACTAATTGTTCTGGGGTCCAACCGCTGAACAGGTCGGCAGGGGACTGCTCGCTCACACGGTGGACACTCGGGCAAGATTCAATCTGATCATTCACGCGCGGGGGATTCGGCATCGGGATCATGCTTGCTTCAGGGGTTGACATAATTCTATTGTCCTCAACTACCCCCACTAGGGAATGCGGTGCATGTACCCCACCACCTGTGGTACCCGCCGGACTGCCGTGGATCGCATTACTCCGCCATCGATCGCCCGACGCAGGCTCCTGCACCGCACACGGGCAAGAAGAACGACATGGCCTTCTAGAGAGTGCATCCGCATTTTGATGGTTCTTGCCCGGTCGGTGGAGCACTTGAAAATCATATTCGGCTAATTTCTCTAACCACCGCGCGAGTTGGCCTTCTGGCTCTCGTAATCGAGTTAACCATCGTAAACTACTGTGATCCGTGCGAACCTTGAATGGCCTTCCAAGCAAATACTGCCTGAAATGGCTCGTGAACTCGACGACAGCCAAAAGTTCGCGTCTTGTAGTGCAATAGTTTCTCTCGGTGACGGACAACCTCCTACTGCCATAAGCCAGAACCCTCTCTGCCCCGCCCTGCACTTGGGAGAGGACCGCCCCGATACCCGCATCGCTAGCATCAGTGTCTAGGAACATTTCACCACCGTCGAGGGGGTACCCTAATATAGGCGCGGAGGTCAACCGCCCCTTTAGTTCCTCAAATGCTCTTTGACACTCATTAGTCCAATTGAATCGCGCGTATTTCTTGGTTAACTCGTGAAGTGGTCTAGCTATGGTGGCAAAATTTTCCACAAAACGCCTGTAGTAGGAAGCCAATCCAACAAACTGGCGCACCTCCGAGATGTTTTCCGGCGGGGGCCATTCTACTACCTTTTGAATCTTTCGGGGGTCAGTGGCAACGCCCTCGGCCGACACTACATGACCCAGGTAAGCCACTTTCTCCCGGAAAAGACAACATTTGGAGGGTTTCAATTTAAGATTGGCCTGACGCAGCCGGCCAAAAACTTGATTCAACCGCTCCAGCATTTCAGTACAGTCTTTACCGAGAACGATGATGTCATCGAGGTAAACTAAACACGTCTCCCACTGCAATCCGACCAACACTCGGTCCATCAACCTTTGAAATGTAGCCGGTGCATTGCAGAGACCGAACGGCATCACGTTCCACTCAAATAGACCCTTGCGGGTGCAAAACGCGGCGGCCTTACGGGCCCGCGCAGTCATTTCCACCTGCCAGTATCCAGAAGTTAAATCTAGGGTGCTAAAGTATTTGGCTGTGGACAAGGTGTCCAGGGTGTCCTGGATACGTGGCAGAGGATATGCGTCCTTAATAGTACGTTCGTTCAGAGGCCTATAGTCCACGCACATTCTTGGGGTCTCATCCTTCTTTTTAACCATTACAATTGGTGCAGCCCAACTACTGTTGCTGGGTTGAGCCGCCCCAACAGCTAAACTCTGCTGTAATTGCTGGTCGGCAGCAGCCTGTTTTTCACTCGACATTCTGCGCGGAGGTTGCTTTATAGGGGGGCCCGGCGTGGTTAAAATGTCATGTTGAACTAGTTTGGTACGACCTAAATCATTCGGACCCGTGGAGAAAACGTCTCCGTGAGACTGTAACAAATGTGCCAACCTAAGACGGTCTGACACACCGAGGTTGACACAGCTCTCAGAGTACAATGCTTGTAAGTGGCCGGGCACTATTGGAAATGTATGGTTAGAAGATTCAGATTGTGCCACTAGCGGCTGTGGTCCACCCTTCTCCAATACCTCGGCCGGCTGCAGTACCCCAACCACCGCCCCTCTCTTTAGAGTGAGTGGCTCCGCGCCTAGGTTGAGAACTCGAATGGGGACAATCGCGGAGTTGCGCGGCCGGACGACTGCACGAGCCACTAGAACCTTATGCTTCTCAACAAAACCTTTGGTTGGGGTCATCATCATATCACCCGCTCCTACATGGCGACGGCCAATTACTCCCGGAACCACATACTCGCAGTCGGACGCGAGCACTGTGGTGCGGGCTACTCGAACAATGTAGGTCAGGACTTTGCGGTTCGGATTACAGCGGGGCACGCTCTCACCAAAAAGAATAGCTTCTTGACGGCCATAATTTAGCTGTGCCTCAGCTTGCCGAAGGAAAGGATCCCCGAGGATAGCTTCGGTACCATCTGTGGTGTTAGCCACAACAAAATTTACGCAAACCGCCTTCGTACCAACATTCACGGGCAGGTCTGTTTCGCCCAGGACAGCTACGCCACCCGGACCGATGCCCTGCAAAACCTGGGCACTGGAGGGCTGCATCTGAGGTTTGCATTCGGGAGAGATAGTGTTATAGAGGCGAAGCGGCAGCACATTTCTCCGAGCGCCCGAATCCAAGTTAGCACACAATTTTATCCCGTGAATTTCTATTGAAACACTCATCTCGTCCTCGGTGTCTTTTACGCGGCTAACTATCGTAACAGAATCAGGTGATGGGGTCACACCAAAACTTGGGGAAGTGTTTTTGGGCTGGCGGGGCGAAGAGCAATTTTTCCGTATGTGTCCTACACCACCACAGTTGTGACACACAACCCTCCCACGGTTCCACTTCACACTTTCCCCTTTTACAAGCTGCAAGTTGGGAGTTTCTGGCACCCCCTCTAGCTGGACAAAAGAACGGCCGGCCACCCCCACTGCTCCCTGACCTACCGCCAAGGAAGGGTCCTCCGGTGCCATTGCTGCTCTGATGCGTCGCTCCGCTGTGACTTGTGAACTTGGTTGCCTTTGCTGAGTGACAGCTCGGGCAGCCCTTCTGGTGGTCTCGTATCGGTGGGCTATGCCATAAGCCCTGCATAGTGTGCTCGGCTGCTCCTCCAGAAGTTTTTGCACCAAGTCAGCATCCGCGAAGGCGTTGGTGAAGATCTCCACACTTATTGCCTCCTGCTCCAGCTCCGTGCGGGCAGCATATGCGATGGACACTTTCTCATAGATGTCATCTCGGAGGCTTTGAAGTGTCTCACCCGGATGTCTGCGTCTCCGCCGCAATTCAACAGCAACGGCGGCAGCATGCTCCGAACGCGGACCATAGGCGATTTCAACTTCATCAACTATTTGTTGGTAATTCCATCTGGAAGACCTTGGGTTTTTGTGGACAATGGCGCCGGCTGCACCTGTCAGGCTGAACCTCAGCTGGACAGCCATTGTTTTCTCAGACCAATGATTTGCTTGGGCACAGCTTTCAAACTGGTGGAGGAAGTCTCTCCAGGATCCCGTGCCATCAAAATGGCCTGGTCGTAGCGTAGGTATGCGCTCCCTTTGGTCGAAATACTCCTCATCATCATCACCAAGATGGCGGCCGTCATCGTATAAAGTCATTGAGCGGTGTAGTGAAACGTTAGCACTCCTCCCTTTGGAAAGGTCACGTTCACAGTAAGAAGGCAGCGAATTGCTTCTATGCATGAAAGGGTTACCACCATCAAAGAAAGCATGGGCTTGTTCACTTTCACAACAGCTACAGTTTATTTGAAAGCAGGTGTTACTGTGGTCGCCAGCATTACTTTTCTTCCCACATGAACGGCGCATAGGCGACGTGGCACGGCTCTTACCACGCGTATAAATTCCCTCCACTGCCTCCGCGGGCTCAGCTTTTGGCGCCCGCCAATCGTTTGTTGATGTTACGAATGGGTTGGATGACGATGAATATGGCGGGGTAAGCAGCCATTCCCCTACGGCGGGTGGCGCCGCTCCGAACGGCGTACTACAGGCGAATCGTTGGTTTGTGCCGCTGGCGCCGACACGATCGTCGTCGGCGGTGGTCCCAACAGTCCCAATTATGTCCATCAGGAATGGATTAGTAGGAGAGAATGTGTGCCGAACATGGCCGCTCCCCGTAGTTTCCCCGCTGCAGTCGCGCGCTGACATCTTCCACGTCTTTTTCCGCGCTCGTTAAGTTTGATCCCGGACGAGCCCCCAATGTTACCTTCCGGATCAGGTATGCGTCAGCCTTTTCAGCTCCTAACCGTGGTGAGGGCGAACTGACAGGAACCAGCGTGGGAAACATAGACGACGATCACTTCGCTTAGCACAACGGGGTTTATTTTTGTGATCATTCATTCTCTCCTCTGTCATACAAGCAAGCACACATCCGGGTCCTTCCTCCTGCCTCCCAATGCACGTCACATGCCACCTTGCTGTCCCAGGCTGAGCCTGTAACACAATGTTCAAATGACTGTTTGGTTAATGCTAAGCTATCTATGACTAGGTTGAAGCAAAATCTGAATTCATACTGAAATTACAAATAAAAGAAAATACGATAAATTGTGTAATTAGCACGGCTTGCGTGACACCAATATAAATAAGGCTCATTGGTAAAGTAGAGAAAAAAAGAAATAAAGACAATAGGACTTCACCAGAGTTGACCAAAGTTGAGGCCTTTTCGCATAACGCTTTCGAACACTGGCGGTAGTTGCTAGCCTGCTGTCAACTGGCTTAAAAGTCTGAATATTAAAGATAAAGATGTCCTTTATTAGTCCCACAATGGGGAAATTTGAGGTGTTACAGCAGCAAAGAGATAGATCACACAGAGTCGGCGGCGTAATGTAGCCGTTAATGTATAACATTAGCAGCAGACATTCATAAAAAGCATGCAAATATACACAGCATAAACCACATGTGTCAAACTCAAGGCCCAGGGGCCGGATCTGGCCCGCAACCTCATTTTATGTGGCCCGCAAAGGGCAAATCATCTGCATCAACTTCCTGTTTCTAGCATATTTTCTTCACTTTTAACAACACTAAGATATTAGATGTTGCCATTTAGTTGTTACCAATCCTCCCCTTTTAAAATAAATTGAAAAATTGTTGAACAATTACTTACTAGCTTCTGATTTCAAAACTGGCTTTCCAATCAATTTATATGGGTTCACAGTCATACCGGCCCTCTGAGGGAAACCACAACTACGATGTGGCTCGTCCACAAAAATTAGTTTGACACCCCTGGTATAAACGTATATAAGTGTAAGGAACACTAACACTCCAAATGCCTGTCCATTATACAGAGGGGGAAACTACTGAATGATTGAAAATACTGCAATGATAAAAATATTGCAATGATAAAATATACTGCAATGATAAAAGTACTGTTATAGTAAGAGTACTGCAATGATAGAAAATACTGCAATGATAAAAGTACTGTAATGATAAAATATACTGGAATGATAAAAAATACTGCAATGATAAAAGTACTGTAATAGTGAACGTACTGCAATGGTAGAAATACTGCAGTGATAAAAGTACTGTCATAAGAATACTGTAATGGTAAACAAAATACATCATTGGTCAATATTTAAGTACACCATTGGCTGAAAGTACAGCAGTAGTGTATATTGCATCCTAGGATTGCACTAATGCCCGCCCGTTTGTAGGCCTGACCTAATGTTCTTGTTAAAAAGTCTGACAGCAGCCGGCAGGAAGGAGCAGCAAAATCTCTCTTTGGTACAGCGAGGGTGTAACAGTGTATCACTGAAGGAGCTGTGGAGTGTTCTTAGAGTGTCCTAAGAGTGTCATTGAGTGGAGCAGCCCAGGACAGAGCTGGCCCTCCTCACTAGTTTGTCCAGTCTCTTTTTGTCCCGGCCCGAGATGCCTCCTGCCCAGGAGACCACTCCATAGAAAATGACTGATGAAACTACCAAGTCATAGACGTTCCTGAGGAGTGTTCCCCGAACGGCAAAGGACCTCAGCCTCCTGAGTAGGAAGAGTCTGCTCTGACCCTTCCTATAGAGAGCGTCTGTGTTGTCGCTCCAGTCCAGTTTATTGTTCAGATGAACACCCAGGTACTTGTAATTTGAGACCCTCTCAACGTCTGTTCCCTGGATATTCACTAGTGCAGGTGGAGAGTGCAGACACTTACAGAAATCCACCACCAGCTCTTTGGATTTCCCAGCGTTGATTTGGAGGCGGTTCTGCTGACACCAGTCCACAAAACCCTGCGTAACCCCTCTGTACTCCCGATCGTCTCCGTCAGTGATGAGGCCGACAATCGCAGAGTCATCAGAGAACTTCTGCAGGTGACAGGTGGAGGAATTGTAGTTGTAGTCCCAGGTGTAGAGGGTGAACAGGAAGGGAGCCAGAACAGTTCCCTGCGGCGCTTCCGTGCTGCAGAGGAGCACGTCAGACACACAGTCCTGTGGTCTCACGTACTGTGGCCGGTTTGTGAGGTAGTCGTGGATCCATGTGATGAGGTGGTGGGCCACTCCCGCCTGCTCCAGCTTGTCTCCCAATAAGGTGGGCTGGATGGTGTTGAAGGCACGGGAGAAATCAAAGAACATGATCCTCACCGTGCCCCCCGCCTTTTCCAGGTGGGACAGTGAAGTGTGGAGCAGGTAGATGATGGCATCATCCACACTGATGCCAGGCTGGTATGCGAACTGGAGTGGGTCCATTGAGGAGCTGACCAGGGGGCGCAGATGGACGAGGACCAGTCTCTCCAGGGTCTTCATTAGATGAGACGTCAGCGCCACTGGTCTGAAGGTTTTGAGCTCCTTCGGATGGGGTGTCTTTGGAACCGGAACCAGGCAGGATGTTTTCCACAGTTGGGGGACTCTGCCCAGCTTCAGGCTCAGGTTGAACATGTGCTGGACGATTCCACACAGCTGGTCTGCACAGGATTTGAGGAGCTGGGAGCTAATCCCATCTGGGCCCGCTGCCTTCCTCGCCTTCATCTTCCTCAGCTGGTTCGTCACCTCAGATGTTGTGAGGAACAAGTTTGAGCAGGAGGAAGTGGTGGTTGTCTGATGAGGCTGGGAACTGGAGCCTGTGGAGACAGAGAGGGGGAGAAGAGAGGAGAGAGAGGGGGAGAGAGGGTCTCGTTCGCAGTGGCAGGAGGGGTTGGTGGGGGCTGCAGCAACTCATTTGCCCACTGAAGCCACCCCCCCTTTCTGGGTGTTACCTGGTTGTCCGTGGCTTGAGATGGTCTTCAGGCCCCTCCAGACATCCCTGGCATTGTTCGTCTGCAGTTGTTCCTCCATCCACATCCTCTAGGACTTTTTCCCCTCTCGGATCCTCCTTCTCAGCTGACGCTGCACTCTCTTCAGCTCGTCCTTGTCGCCTGACACAAAAGCCCTCTTTTTCTCCTTCAGAGCTTTAATGTCCGGTATGATCCAGTGTTTGTTGTTGGAGAAACATTTTACAGTCCTGGTGGGAATGGTGTTCTCCATGCAGAAGTTAATATAATCTGTAATTGTGTCTGTTAGACCATTATTGTCCTCCCCGTGGGCTTCACTGAATACCTCCCACACAGTTGTGTTGAAACAGTCCTTCAAGGCCTCCTCGGCTTCTCCGGACCATCGCTGAACTGTGCGTGTCACAGCTGGCTGCATGCGGACCAGAGGTTTGTACACAGGCAGGAGAGCAACCAAGTTGTGGTTAGCTTTGCCCAGCGGGGGGAGGGACCAATATTTTATTGTCTCTGGTGTGGCAGGTTACATGTTGTGTGAGAATGAAGGCAGAGAGGAGGAAGGAGATGCATGATTTAAGTCACCAGAGATAAGGAGCAGGGCATTTGGGAGCTGTGTTTGTAGCCTGCTCACAGCTGCAGTCAGTACGTCACAGGCTGTCTCACTGTTAGCAGAGGGTGGCACGTACGCCGCCACCGCGATCACATGACTGAACTCTCCCGGTAAATAGAACGGACGCATGCTATCAGCTATCATCCTTAACAGTTATGTGCCCAGGGTTACACCATCTATCATTAACAAACACAGCCAGCCCTCCCCCTTTCCTCTTACCGCTCTCCAGTGTCCTGTCCGTGCGTAGGATTTGGAAGCCGTCCAATTCCACGACAGCGTCCGGCGTTAGCTCTGTTAGCCACGACTCCGTGAACACCAGCAAGCTAGCCTCTCGGACAATCCTCTCGTGCCGGGTTAGCGCTGTTAGCTCGTCCATTTTATTGGGGAGGGATTGTTGGAGTTGAGTCACCGTGGAAATGAGAAGTAGTTAGTAAAGCAACCTTTAAAAGCCAAACTTACTCCAATGCGAGTTCGTTTTTTTTGTACTCAAGAAGAAAAGGGTCAAATAAAGACTCAACAACTGATTCGAATTCCGATATTTAGTCTCTTCAATTTCTGTAGTTCAGGAAATAGTACAAAGACAGATATCTGGGCGGCTTTTTCTTAATCTCACGAGAAACTGCACTCGGGCGAGCACAGTCGAAAAATGCGCACCATCTTTCAGCCCAGCTTCAGTTTTCATAGAAGTTTTTTATGTCAAGGGTAATGTAGATTGAATCGGTTGAATCGGTCATCCTCACTCCCTCCCACGGCACGGGTCCACGTCCAAGGGAAGGTCTTCCCCAGGTTAGTCATCGTCTGGATAATTGATGATGGTCGATTCCCGTCTGGTCCCGTAGACTGGCACGCCAAGGCTGGCCTTCTTCGGCGGGCAGTCTCTCCGTCTGTCTCCCCGCTGGCATTCCTCTGTAATCTTGTCGGTGTGCATGTGTGCGTGTGTATGTGCAAGTGTATGTGTGTGTATGTGCATGTGTAGGTGCAGGTGTATGTATATGTGCCTGTGTATGTGCAGGTGTATGTATCCGTGTCTGTGTGCACACGCGTGTATGTGCAGGTGTATGTAAATGTCTGTGTGTGTGTATGCGTATGTGCATGTGCTCCGATCTCCAATTGTTATGTCTTTCGGAATGTGTTTTTCTTTTGATAGCATCTGTGTGAGTCCTCCAGTGCCCAATTTGGTATGTTTGCATCTCTACAGCCAATGTGGAGAATGTGCTTCGTCGAATTTGTCCATGAAGTGCTGTGAATATGAGGGCAGCTCATGGAAATGCTATGTGCGCAAATCTATTCTCACTACTGAGAATTTCAATAAAGTTCACACATTTCAGCTAAGTACTATAAATTTAGCATATGAGAATAATATAATAAATCAGTAAACATCAGGCCTACAATCCCAGTCATTCTTGTGACCCGTGCTTCTAGTTTCATTTGATAAATGCTTCTTGTTTCATCAATGTTTAAAATATTCAGTAAATATGAACCTGCTAACTTTAATTATCGACATTCTGTCCCGCATGTGTTAAAAATAATGACAGTAATCGTAATATAATCCTTCAGGATCTAACATTCCCCATAATAATCGACGGGAGGACGGGGTGTTATCTTCTCCTCCTTGCCTGGCGTTTAGCCCCTGCACGACATCCCCCGTCTCTTCCTCCTCAGCTCGCTTGAACTTTGGTGTACGGTGATTTACTTTTTGCGGCTTGAAGTAGGGATTTATTAACATTGTGTGATTATAAGTGATGCACGGAGAAACGTTAATAAGAGTAGCTTCTTTTTTATAGGGTCAGTTGACAATGAAAATGCAGAGGGGGAGAAGATTTAGAATCTCTTTTTAAAGAAAACCAAGTCAGCAAAAGATGAGGCAGGCAGACCACCAGAATGCAGGTCTGCTAGCAGCTCCCATAGGGACGAGTAAGAGGAGAGAGAATCTGGTCCACACAGCCCATCACCAGGTTAGAGCATAGAAGCAGTCACATGCTCTCTTCATTTGTCATTTGAAATTAACGCTAGTATGGAACTTGATTTTCTGTATTTCCAGGTCTACAGTAATATGGTAAATGGAAACAATTGTATGGAAATATATGTATCTTAATAGTTATCTGGGTTATCTTAAAATATTTGGATAAATTATTTTGCGTACACAACCTATCTACAATCTCCTGGAAATAATTTAGTGAGATACTAAATAAAACATTCAGTCCATACAAATCCAGAATACTGGTTTGCATGATGAAATACATAATCTATTCACATGACACACATCTTGTTACTCAAATGTCACAAAAAGATTTCGGTTTTAATACTGAGAAGTCTGGGAATTATGGTCTGGAAATTTTAAATGTGTTGGAGCCCTCATTTTTCTTTTTTTTTTCTGATGTGTGTTGTTTTTTTTTAATGGTGTTGTTTATTTTGCTTACACAAATATTCTTATTTTTATACGATGTAGTTCCATTGAGGGAGGTCACAGAAGCCAAAGGTGGCTGCTCCCTTCCTAGGACTAGTCCAGCGAGAGAATTCACAATACAGCTCAGCCCATCATCACCAGGTCAGAGCATAGACAGAAACAGTCACATGCTCAGTTCAGTAATTAAGTTGAGTTTTAGGTATTTTGAAATGTTGGTTATTGATTAGTGTTGTTGTTTGATGGTAGTTGCGCAGCTCCAGCTGTTATGAAATCCATCCATCCATCCATTTTCTGTACCGCTTCTCCTCACTAGGGTCGCAGGGGTGCTGGAGCCTATCCCAGCTATCTTCCGGCAGTAGGCGGAGGACACCCTTAACTGGTTGCTAGCCAATTGCAGGGCACACAGAGACGAACAACCATCCACGCTCACACTCATACCTAGGGGCAATTTAGAGTGTTCAATCGACCTGCCATGCATGTTTTTGGAATGTGGGAGGAAACCGGAGTACCCGGAGGAAAACCACGCAGGCACGGGGAGAACATGCAAACACCACACAGGATGGCCGTAGCCGGGATTGAACCCACGACTGATGCCGTCTCTCACTGTGAGGCCCTTGTGCTAACTAGTCGGGCCACTGTGACGCCTCTGTTGTGAAATGCACTATATCAATAAATTTATTGTATTGTATTATTTTGATTACACTATATAGTAGTTCCACCAAAGGAGGATGCGGAGGCCTCTGAGGATGAGGCTGTCGATGAGCAACAAGAGCCTGACCCAGAGCCAGCTGTCCACAGTACCAATTTCGCTTAGCCGAGAGGACCCGGTGGTAGGTCGACTTGCCGGGCCTGTGCCACTGGAGCAGTGTTAGGTTTTGGGGGAAGCTAAGGAGCCTGCTGCTGCCGAGATGCCAGAGGGGGGCCCTGCCTCATCAGCCTGCCACCATGGAGGTTGGGAAATACAAGAGACACGAGGGGTCGCGAATAAAGGGTTTGAGGAAGGTAAACTGGAAGAAACAGGGAAAACGGTACTATGCGAAGAGGTACGCAGTGGACGAGAAAGGCAGGGAGGGAAGTGACTTGGGAACAGGTTTGGAATGACACGATTTGGAAAACATGAGATGAGGGGAGGAACCAGAATGTTTACTTGGGCGTCTCCGTCGGCCACCCCGCGAAGGCCCCGTGTAAATAGCCAACCGGGGACCAAGTATGGGTGTGAAGGGAAGGGTTCAGGAGTGGACACTAAGGGAACAGGTTCTGATTGATAAAACTTGGAAAAAGCGGAATCATGGAAGAACCTTTATTTGGGCGTCTACGTTGGCCACCCCGCGGAGGTCCCGGGTAAATGGCCAAGCGGGCACCCCTAAAGGGTCTGAAGGGATCATCCACAGAAAAATTTCACAAAGACTGACTAGGGCTTGAATAATGACTGGGAAAAGGATCGAAATCAGAATCAGAACAATGGTTAACTAATTCTTGGCCATCTTCATAATCTGGGGGAAAATCCGACTCTAAAAACATAAAAACAAATTATCGGGCGGATAAAGATTATTGACACATAAAAAACAACTACAAGTAGATGCAACATGTGAGAGAGGTGAGGAGTAAAAGACGGAGCTTACACAAAGGGTGTGAGAGTGGTCAGCAGGCTGAGGGAGGTAGCCGGCAGACTGGGGCTTGTGACGGCCTTTGCGACCCAGTGAGGAGGCGCGACAAAGGGATTGCCCAGGAAAAAGGTGAAGGAGCAGCCAGTGAGATGATCCGGACCGCGGGATGGTTCGGACCGGACCCATGGCCAATCTATGATGAATTTCTTTTCAGGGCGCATTCGCAAACGTTGGCGCTGCAATTCTAGTAAATACGGAAAAGGCGTCACTGATTTGAGCCAATCAAATCTTTTGTTTACGATCCAATGCCAATTGCGCAGCAGACCGGAAGAGAGTGCTGCTGACAGTATGTCTTGCTAAAAAGTTAGCAAGGTCGATGCGTGTTGTTTTAAATAAATGGACGGAGAAATTTAGCTTCGTTCTGGCTGCAGCCAATTCAAAACCAGTGTGCATCATATGCTCCGAAACCGTCGCAACATTGCGAAGCGCCACTGCGAAACAAAGCACCGCCCTTTTGTGCACAGTTATCCGCTGACGTTTGAGGTGAGCGCATGCAAAAACATCGAACTTTGAGTGCAGTACAACAGATGTTTACATTTTCGTTTACATCCCAGCGGCATGCAAACGAATATTCAGTAAAAGTATCATGGATTTTGGGGAAACATAAAAAAAACGTTCAAGTGATGAGGAAGTTGTGAAGGAGTGCTTAAATGTGGTTGCACAAACATTATTTAAAGGAAAACACTAAACCCAGATGCGTGAAATAATCTACCAAATCCCAATGGCCCCGATTCCGTTCCAACCCAGATTTAAGTCACTGGCAGGGCAGTCACAAACTCATTTTTCTCATTAAGAGAAGTTAAAAAAATATTCAAAAGAAAAAGTGGTGTCAAAGCTCATTTTGAATTAGTTTTTCATGAGGACAGCCATTTTTATTGATTGTGTACTGAACATGTTGACCTGGTTTACTTGGATAATTAGGCTTTCCGTTTTTTTTAGGCTGATAACTCTCTGATTTAAAAAAAAAAAGGTAAAAGATGTTAACTCAATGCTTAGCACTTGATATATTTCTGCAGGAGATATTTTACTGTTTTTTTCTGGAAGTGGCACCCTTAAATTCCTGGAGCCACATTTTCTTGAATGTGAAATAAACGCCTTATATTTGTTTGACTGGCAAAGGTGTTTAATGGGAATATTGCTAAATATTTAGGATATAAGTGCGCTCTGTTGAAAATGACTAAATATTGAAACTATATAAAAATGTGAACATAGGCTAGACATTAAGGGAAGTTGGACTTTGGTTCGGACCTTTTAGTTGGAAGCAATTTTCGTTGTGGACCTCTGTGACTTTTAATTGAATACCTCTGCTCTAAAGCATCAAGCCTATATGACATCATAAAAAAACAAAGCATAAAAGGACCATAGCAACTGAACAGCAACTGATACATTAATATGACACAAAACCTTTTCTCATATAGATTATTTCTTTGTCGATGCCAAATATATATTGTTGTTGTTTCGGATTATGCACCTCTGTCCTTAGCTGTTCAGTTCTCTCCTGCTCGTCATTTTGCCTCTTATTGGCGTTTTAATACATCACTTTTGTCTGATGACAAATTTCATAAATTTATTTCCGATGCAATTGATGACTTTATTGCAAATAACGACTCTGACTCTGAACCCATCTTTAGAGCGTTAATGTGGGAGTCCTTGAAGGCGTATTTACGTGGTCAAATAATATCCTACTCAACACATTTGAATAAAATGAGGCTGTCAAATATCCAAGAACTTTCAATGGAAATAAAATCTCTCGACCAACAGTTGGCTGCCACCCCCTCTGCTGTCCTTTCAAAAAATTGCATAGTTCTACAGACTGAGCTGTATTTTGTTACAACCAATGAGGCTGGGCACTTGCTGCTCTATAACCGTTCTAGGTATTACGAACATGGAGACAAGTCCGGGAGGTTACTATCCCACCAATTATTCCGCCAAGCAGCTTCACGTCTGATTTGTCGCATTGGTGACACAGTAATTATTTAAGTTTTTTCTTCTTTTCAGGAGTCGTTATACAAGTCGGAATTTCCATTGGATAAAACTGATACGCACACATTTTTTGGTGGACTTCATTTCCCTACCGTGAATTTTGAACATAACACTTTTCTGAATTCCGATCTGCCTATTCAAGAATTAAATTTGGAGTTACAAGATATGCGAACCAACTCGTCTCCCAGCCCAGATGGGTTTTCAGTTGGATTCTACAAAGCATTTAGTGATAAACTTATTCCTTTGCTCCACACTGTTTATGTTGAATCTCTGCTGCTTGGGTCTCTCCCTTCCACATTAAGACAGGCTTGTGTTTAGGAGTGTGACTACATCTCGATATGGTGATGCATCACGATATTTTGTCTTCCGATCGATTATCGATACGCCTCTATGCCACATATCAATATTTCAAAAGAATATAAAGATTTCTATAAACACTCCATTGTTCATTGAGCCATTACTTGGCGGTCCACTAGGGGCGTGCCTCAGAGGAGCGGCGGGGAAGCGGGCTGAAGTGGCCAGGCGAAGAAGACAATATAACTGTCTTGACCCGTTTGCTCTTGCCATGCCTCACGTGTCTTTGTTTATGTTTTCCCAGCTGACTTGGGGGCGTTTCTCCAGCGCTCTTCCCCGGGCATGCCGCCACGCCTGGAGAGGCGCGCCCACCAGCCACGCACCTGATCCCGATCATGTCATGATTGCCTCCTCTTCTTAAACCCTCCGCGCTGACGGTTCAGCGTCGGATTATTCTCCTGCTCACGTCCATGAACCCAGCGATTATTCTTGCCATTGTTTTGTGCTCCACGTGTTTTTCGACCTCTTGCCCGTTTATCGACTCCGTCTCTAGCCTTAGCCCTTATTGGCCGTGTTTGCATCCCGATTGGCATTCCTTACCCTTCCGCGGTAAGCGATTTACGTTCGTTCTTGTTTTCTTGCCTTTTGCAAGCGTTTTCTGTTCATCGCGTTTTTTCCCTGGTGTGAGTTGTCCACCAGCACTTTCGGTTTTGTCATCGGCACTTCGTTATTGTTTCTTTGTACCCTTTGATATTTGCTGGAATAATAAATTCCTTGTAACCCTCTCTGGCCTGTCCTTGTCTGCTCTTAACGAGTCCACCTCGGCAATCTCGGCTTGCCCCCCTCACAGAATAATCCGACCATGGACTCTGCAGACTCGGAGAGGCTATTTAGAGCTGTGGCCAGCCAAGGACAGATGGTGGGACAGCAGTCGACGGAGCTCGCCGAGCTTCGCAGCGCCGTCGGCCAGCTATCCCACCACCTGGCACAACTGGACGCGCACCTTGGTAGTCTCCAGCCCGGCGCCGTTCCGGGTACCGTCCCGCTGGTCACTACAACCGGCCCCTCCCCACCTGTACCTCTCGTGCGGGAGCCAAATTTGCCACACCCCGCCCGCTACGGGGGCGAGCCTGGCCAATGCGGCCAGTTCATTCATCAATGCCGCTTAATCCTAGATCAGCAGCCACTTACCTACGCTCACGACAGTTCCAGGGTGGCGTTTGTGATGAGCCTTTTGACTGGTCCAGCTAGCGCGTGGGCCATGGCCGTGAGCAATGCCCGACCGGACCTCCGGTCGTCGTTCCCGGCGTTCTTGGCGGAGTTCGAGCGCGTTTTTCACCACCCGACTCAGGGGAAGGAGGCGGGGGGTGAATTGCTCGACTGCACCCAAGGCGACCGTTCTGTGGCCGATTACTCGATCGCCTTCCGCATTCGCGCCGCCGAGAGCGGTTTCAATGACTGCGCTCTACGAACATTGTTCCGCCGTGGACTCAGCTCGGCACTCAAGGACGAGCTCGCTGTCCGCGAGGATGCGGCGTCCCTGGAGGAGCTCATCGGGTTGGCCATTCGCCTCGACAACCGGCTGCGCGAGAGGCACCGGGAGAAGGGGGCGGAGCAGTCGCGCCGCGAGCCGGAGCGACAGCTGGTGCCAGCTCCCCGCTTCGTCGACGAACCCATGCAGCTGGGCGGTGGTCGGCTCGACAGGTCTGAACGACAGCGGAGATTCCAGACCGGTGCCTGTTTCTACTGCGGCTCACCGGGCCACCGGCTCTCATCCTGCCCTACACGCCCGCCGAACCGGCCGCTACCTGACCGGCCCCACGAACACTGTAAGTCCTCTACCGACCATCCCGACCACCCGGAGCCCCGCGAGGAGGTTCCGGAACCCGAGAATCCGGACTCCAGAGACTATCAGACCCCAAAGAGACTTGAGGTGGACGGCGAGATAGTAGGGGTGGGGGGTAGTTTACGAATTCGGGCTTTGGTGGATTCAGGGGCCGATGACTGCTTTATCAATCCCGGGATGATCGAAAAATTAGGCTGCGAGGTTCGGGAGCTCGAGAAGTCTGAGCGGGTTTGCGACTTAGACGGGCGGCTTCTGGCCGACGTAAGACTTGTTACGCAGCCCCTTACGTCTTTCTTTGTTATGCCCTCGCGTGCAGCTCCGATCGTTCTCGGGCTCCCCTGGTTAAAATTCCACCAACCGGCGATTAACTGGGGTAGGCTGTCCATAGAGAATTGGAGTCCTCACTGTTACGCGCATTGCCTGCGCTCGGCCGAGGGGGGGGCAAGTCCTCGGGTCGCCCCACCCGAGAAGATTTGCCTTGACGGTGTCCCGCCGATATACCATGATCTCTGCGCCGTATTTAGTAAGGACAGGGCCCAGTCCTTGCCGCCCCACCGTCCTTACGACTGCGCGATCGAGCTCGTTCCGGGCTCCCCATTACCGGCCGCCTGCCTGTATAAGATCTCCCAGCCGGAGCAGGAGGCCATGAAGAAGTATATTTCCGAGTCCCTCGCGGCGGGGTTGATTAGGCCGTCCAAGTCCCCGGTAGGATCGGGTTTTTTCTTTGTACCAAAGAAGGATAAGACATTACGTCCGTGCGTGGACTATAACGGGCTGGGTTCCGGCGCCGCGCGAGTGGCTGCCTGTTTACAGCAGCGTGGCTCACTATTGAGCCTTTTT
This sequence comes from Idiotropiscis lumnitzeri, assembly GCF_059441095.1. Classification (NCBI taxonomy): domain Eukaryota; kingdom Metazoa; phylum Chordata; class Actinopteri; order Syngnathiformes; family Syngnathidae; genus Idiotropiscis; species Idiotropiscis lumnitzeri. The sequence goes on along the minus strand of NC_142399.1, from coordinate 22,212,954 downwards.
CGTGTGTTTTTTCCCTTTACCCTTTTTTATTTGATTTTTACCTCACCTCAGCAATGGACATCCAACTTGCGGTGGTTTTACTACTGTTGGGGGCTGTTTTTTGCGCGATCGTGTCCGGAGACGAAACTCGGAGCTACGGATCGATCGTGTACACAAGAGATCAGCTGTTAGCACTTCGTGCTAACCCCGCGTGGGCTCCCGGAGCGAGACCCGATATTCCCCGCGAGCTGAGGAGGAAGAGACGGGGATGTCGTGCGGGGGCTAAACGCCAGGCAAGGAGGAGACGATATCACCCCGTCCTCCCGTCCGTTATTATGGGGAATGTTCGATCCCTCCCCAACAAAATGGACGAGCTAACAGCGCTAACCCGGCACGAGAGGATTGTCCGGGAGGCTAGCTTGCTGGTGTTCACGGAGTCGTGGCTAACAGAGCTAACGCCGGACGCCGTCGTGGAATTGGACGGCTTCCAAATACTACGCGCGGACAGGACACTGGAGAGCGGTAAGAGAAAAGGGGGAGGGCTGGCTGTGTTTGTTAATGATAGATGGTGTAACCCTGGGCATATAACTGTTAAGGATCAACTTTGCAGTCGGGACATTGAGATGATAGCTGTTAGCATGCGTCCGGTCTATTTACCGCGAGAGTTCAGTCATGTGATCGCGGTGGCGGCGTATGTGCCACCCTCTGCTAACGGTGAGACAGCCTGTGATGTACTGAATGCAGCTGTGAGCAGGCTACAAACACAGCACCCAAATGCCTTGTTCCTTATCTCTGGTGACTTCAATCATGCTTCTCCTTCCTCCTCTCTGCCTTCATTCACACAATATGTAACATGCCAAACAAGAGACAATAAAATATTGGACCTCTTCTATGCCAACACCAAGGAGGCGTACACGTCACTGCCCCTCCCCCCGCTGGGCAAAGCTGACCACAACTTGGTTGCTCTCCTGCCTGTGTACAAACCTCTCGTCCGCAGGCAGCCAGCTGTGACACGCACAGTTCAGCGATGGTCCGGAGAAGCCGAGGAGGCCTTGAAGGACTGTTTCAACACAACTGTGTGGGAGGTATTCAGCGAAGCTCACGGTGAGGACATTAATGGTCTAACAGACACAGTTACAGACTATATTAACTTCTGCATGGAGAACACCATTCCCACCAGGACTGTAAGATGTTTCTCCAACAACAAACCCTGGATCACACCGGACATTAAAGCTCTCCTGAAGGAGAAAAAGAGGGCTTTTGTTTCAGGCGACAAGGACGAGCTGAAGAGAGTGCAGCGTCAGCTGAGAAGGAGGATCCGAGAGGGGAAAAAGTCCTACAGGATGCGGATGGAAGAACAACTGCAGCGGAACAATGCCAGGGATGTCTGGAGGGGCCTGAAGACCATCTCAGGCCACGGACAAGCAGGTAAGACCCAGAAGGGGGGGGGCTTCAGTGGGCAAATGAGTTGAACCTATTTTTCAATAGGTTTGATCAAATGTCTGACCCCGCTCAGGCTTCCCTGATGCAGCCCCCACCCACCCCTCCTGCCACTGCGAACAAGACCCTCTCTCCCCCTCTCTCGCCCCTCTCTCTCTCCACAGGCCCCAGTTCCCAGCCTCATCAGACAACCACCACTTCCTCCTGCTCAGCCTTGTTCCTCACAACATCTCAGGTGAAGAACCAGCTGAGGAAGATGAAGGCGAGGAAGGCGGCAGGCCCAGATGGGATCAGCTCCCAGCTCCTCAAATCCTGCGCAGACCAGCTGTGTGGAATCGTCCAGCACATGTTCAACCTGAGCTTGAAGCTGGGCAGAGTCCCCCAGCTGTGGAAAACATCCTGCCTGGTTCCGGTTCCAAAGACACCCCATCCGAAGGAGCTCAACAACTTCAGACCAGTGGCGCTGACGTCTCATCTGATGAAGACCCTGGAGAGACTGGTCCTCGTCCATCTGCGCCCCCTGGTCAGCTCCTCAATGGACCCACTCCAGTTTGCATACCAGCCTGGCATCAGTGTGGATGATGCCATCATCTACCTGCTCCACACTTCACTCTTCCACCTGGAGAAGGCGGGGGGCACGGTGAGGATCATGTTCTTTGATTTCTCAAGTGCTTTCAACACCATCCAGCCCGCCTTATTGGGAGACAAGCTGGAGCAGGCGGGAGTGGCCCACCACCTCATCACATGGATTCACAACTACCTCACAAACCGGCCACAGTACGTGAGAACACAGGACTGTGTGTCTGACGCGCTCCTCTGCAGCACGGGAGCGCCGCAGGGAACTGTGCTGACTCCCTTCCTGTTCACCCTCTACACCTCGGACTACAAATACAATTCCACAACCTGTCACCTGCAGAAGTTCTCTGATGACTCTGCGATTGTCGGCCTCATCACTGATGATGACGATCGGGAGTACAGAGGGGTTACGCAGGGGTTCGTGGACTGGTGTCAGCAGAACCGCCTCCAAATCAACGCTGGGAAATCCAAAGAGCTGGTGGTGGATTTCGGCACTCTCCACCTGCACCAGTGAATATCCAGGGAACAGACGTTGAGAGGGTCTCAACTTACAAGTACCTGGGTGTTCATCTGAACAATAAACTGGACTGGAGCGACAACACAGACGCTCTCTATAGGAAGGGTCAGAGCAGACTCTTCCTACTCAGGCGGCTGAGGTCCTTTGGCGTTCGGGGAACACTCCTCAGGAACTTCTATGACTCGGTGGTTTCATCAGTCATCTTCTATGGAGTGGTCTCCTGGGCAGGAGGCATCTCGGGCCGAGACAAAAAGAGACTGGACAAACTGGTGAGGAGGGCCAGCTCTGTCCTGGGCTGCTCCCTGGACTCTGTGGACTCAGTGGGGGGCAGGAGGATGACAGCAAAACTGTCATCAATGCTGGACAAACCAGCCCACCCATTCAATGACACTCTGAGAACACTTTACCGCTCCTTCAGTGACAGACTTTTACACCCTCGCTGTACCAAAGAGAGATTTCGCCGCTCCTTCCTGCCGACTGCTGTCAGACTTTTTAACAAGAACATTGGGTCAGGCCTACAAACAGGAGGGCATTAGTGCAATTGTGCAGTCCTAGGATGCAATATACACTACTACTGTACTTTCAGCCAAGGGTGTACTTAAACATCGACCAATGATGTATTTTGTTTACCATTACAGTATTCTTATTACAATACTTCTATTACTGTAGTATTTCTACCACTGCAGGATGTTCACTATTACAGTACTTTTATCATTGCAGTACTTTTATAATTACGGTATTTCCTATCATTGCGGTACTTTTACTATTACAATACTTCATCATTGCAGTATTTTTCCATCGTTGCAGTACTTCTACCATTATAGTACTTTTATCATTGCAGTATATTTTATCATTGCAGTACTTTTACCATTACAGTACTTTTATCAGTGTAATATCTTTATCATTGCAGTATTTTCAATCATTCAGTAGTTTTTATCATTACAGTGTTTCCCCCTCTGTATAATGGACAGGCATTCGGAGTGTTTCCTTACACTTAGATACGTTTATACTGTGTATATTTGCATGCTTTTTATGAATGTCTGCTGCTAATGTTACACATTAACGGCTACATTACGCCGCCGACTCTGTGTGATCTATATCTTTGCTGCTGTAACACTTCAAATTTCCCCATTGTGGGACTAATAAAGGACATCTTTATCTTTATCTTTATCTTTATCTTTGAACGCGATCACAGTTAAGAATTGTTACCCGCTTCCGTTACTCGACTCCGCCTTCGCTCCCCTGCAAACGGCTGCAGTTTTTTCGAAACTCGACCTGCGGTCCGCATACCACCTGGTAAGAATCCGGGAGGGAGACGAGTGGAAGACCGCTTTCAAGACTCCCCTCGGCCACTTCGAATACCTGGTCATGCCATTCGGACTGACCAACGCACCCGCAGTGTTTCAGAGCATTATTAATGACGTGCTGCGCGACATGCTCAACATCTGCTGCTTTGTGTATCTTGACGATATTTTAATTTTCTCACGGTCGATAGAGGAGCACCACCGACACGTCCGGGCTATACTGCAACGCCTATTAGAGAATCGACTCTACGTCAAGGCTGAGAAATGCGAATTTCACACGAGCTCGGTTCAGTTTTTGGGGTTCGTCGTAGAGAAGGGACAAATCAAGGCCGATCCGGCCAAGACGCGCGCCGTGTTAGAGTGGCCAACGCCTTCTACCCGTAAGCAGCTACAGCGCTTTCTAGGATTCGCCAATTTTTACCGGCGCTTCATCAAGGATTATAGCCGCCGCGCATTGCCCCTTACTCGCCTCACGTCCGTCAAGACCCGTTTCGCGTGGGGTCCAGAGGCAGAAGCGGCCTTTGGCGATCTCAAGCGCGCGTTCATAAGTCCGCCCGTGTTGTGCCATCCTGACCCCGAATTGTCTTTTTTCGTAGAGGTCGACGCATCCGATTCAGGAGTGGGGGCGGTGCTGTCCCAGCTGTCTCCAGTCGACCAGAAGCTCCACCCTTGCGCCTTCTTCTCCCGCCGCCTCACCCCGGCCGAGGCCAACTACAATGTGGGAAACCGGGAACTGTTGGCAGTCGTCCTCGCCCTACAGGAATGGAGACACTGGCTGGAGGGCGCCCGCAAGCCGTTCACCGTGTACACCGACCACAAGAACCTGGCCTACATCCGAACCCTCAAGAGACTCAACCCCAGACAATCCCGATGGGCCTTGTTCCTCAGTCGATTCGAGTACACGCTGACCTTCCGACCGGGGGCCAGGAACACTAAGCCCGATGCCCTGTCACGGATTCATGACCCGGTCGAGGAGGAGCCGGGCCCCGACAACGTGGTCCCCGACCACCGCCTGGTAGGGGCCGTTCGGTGGGAGGTCGAGCAGCGGGTCCATGAAGCCCAGGACGAGGCTGGCGCCCCATCCGGCTGTCCCGAGGGCCGGTTATATGTGCCGGTCCGGTTGCGCCCTGAGGTGCTCAAGTGGGGGCACTCCTCCCGAGTGGCGTGTCATCCCGGCGTTCGCCGCACCCTCGGTCTCGTTGCCCAACGCTTCTGGTGGCCGGAGATGACTAAGGATGTCACCGACCTCGTCAAGGCCTGCCCGTCCTGCGCTTCGAGTAAGGCCTCGCACCAACCGCCAGCGGGACTATTACACCCCTTGCCGATACCGCCACGACCCTGGTCTCACATAGCCCTGGACTTCATCACGGGCCTGCCCGTCTCAAGGGGCAAGTCGGTCATACTCACCATCGTCGACCGCTTCTCCAAGTCCGCTCACTTCATCGCCTTGCCTAAGCTTCCGTCAGCACTTGAGACTGCAAATCTTCTCGTCCTTCATGTTTTCAGGCTCCACGGACTGCCGACCAATGTGGTGTCCGACCGAGGGCCGCAATTCGTATCACGGGTCTGGAAGCGCTTCTGCCGGTCCCTGGGGGCCACGTCGAGTCTGTCATCGGGCTACCACCCGCATGTCCAATGGCCAGTTAGAAAGGGCGAACCAGGACCTGGAGGCCGTCCTACGGTCCGGCCACTTGGGCTGACCACCTTCCTTGGGCGGAGTACGCGCACAACACCTTGGTGTCCTCGGCCACCGGTCAGTCCCCTTTCATGACTGCTTATGGCTACCAGCCGCCGCTGTTTCCATCGCAGGAGGGGCTGGTTGAGGTTCCGTCCGTCCAGCTGCACCTGAAGCGGGCGCATCGCGTTTGGCGGGAGGCCAGGTCGGCCTTGTCCCGCACATCCGAACGCAACCGACGGATCGCGACCGGCGCCGACGCCCGGCCCCCACGTACCAACCCGGGGACAAGGTATGGTTGTCCACCCGCGATCTTAATCTGGCGGGAACCTCCCGCAAGCTGGGTCCACGCTTCGTGGGTCCTCTGGAGGTGGACTCCATCGTTAACCCTGTGGCCGTCAAGCTCAAGCTTCCGCCCACCATGAAGGTCCATCCCGTTTTCCACGTGTCCTTGCTCAAGCCGGCCTCGTTGTCACCTCTGGCCCCTCCAACCACCCCACCTCCGCCACCACAGATCGTCGAGGGCGGTCCGGTGTACACGGTGCTGGCGATCTTGGACTCCAGGCGCAGGGGCAGGGGCTTCCAGTATCTGGTCGACTGGGAGGGCTACGGACCGGAGGAGCGCCAGTGGATCCCCCGCTCCTAGATCCTTTGTACCGATCTCATCCGGGATTTCCACGCCGCACACCCGGGCAAGCCGGGTGGTCCGCCAGGAGGCGTCCATTAAAGGGGCGGGTACTGTCATGACCCGTTTGCTCTTGCCATGCCTCACGTGTCTTTGTTTATGTTTTCCCAGCTGACTTGGGGGCGTTTCTCCAGCGCTCATGCCGCCACGCCTGGAGAGGCGCGCCCACCAGCCACGCACCTGATCCCGATCATGTCATGATTGCCTCCTCTTCTTAAACCCTCCGCGCTGACGGTTCAGCGTCGGATTATTCTCCTGCTCACGTCCATGAACCCAGCGATTATTCTTGCCAATGTTTTGTGCTCCACGTGTTTTTCGACCTCTTGCCCGTTTATCGACTCCGTCTCTAGCCTTAGCCCTTATTGGCCGTGTTTGCATCCCGATTGGCATTCCTTACCCTCCCGCGGTAAGCGATTTACGTTTGTTCTTGTTTTCTTGCCTTTTGCAAGCGTTTTCTGTTCATCGCGTTTTTTCCCTGGTGTGAGTTGTCCACCAGCACTTTCGGTTTTGTCATCGGCACTTCGTTATTGTTTCTTTGTACCCTTTGATATTTGCCGGAATAATAAATTCCTTGTAACCCTCTCTGGCCTGTCCTTGTCTGCTCTTAACGAGTCCACCTCGGCAATCTCGGCTCTGCCGGGATTGCCCCCCTCACAATAACAACTGTTATGTTCCGGGTCAAATTGTCCCATTTTAAAGTTTCAACTTCTAGGAAAAATACTTAAACATATTTTTTCAACATGACACTTCTTCTGCTTGCCTAATTTAGTGTAATCAACATATAAAAGGAAAATGGTTCATCTCACATATTTGTAACCACCCCCTACATGTTTATATTACATAAATTCTGTTTGGGTCAATTTGACCCAGCAGCCAAACTGTTGGCAAAAGGGAGTCAGAAATGTCAGACTATTTCTTTCTTTGCAACTCCGAGACATATTTCACCCCAATCAAGTGTGAGAAGTCGAAGGAGCTGGACAAAACACATTTGAGGCTCTTCATCCTGGCTGGGGTCTATAAATCGAAGGATGCATCAACAGCCAGTCTGTGGGATGCAAACACAGGCATGGCTATAATCCAGGCCACAATGTCTCTGGAGACCTTTTTCTCCAGAGAAATACGATTTGATGATTGAGAGATAAGGGCTGGTAGACGGAAGGGAGAAAAGCCGGCAGCTATTAGGACAGTGTGGCACAAATGGGTAGAGCAACTTCTACTATTCTATAACCCAAGCCCTAATATCACAAATGATGAAAGGCTTGTGTAATTCGGAGGTTGCTGCCCATTTCAGGAATACATGCTTTCAAAACCAGCTAAATATGGGATAAAAATATGGGCAGCATGTGATGCAAACACCAGCTATGCATTGAACATGCAGGTTTACACTGGAAAGCCGGCTGGGGGAGCACCAGAGATAAATCAGGGCATAACGGCCGTGGTCGACATGGCATATGGTCTCAGGTGTCACAACATAACCTGTGACAATTTTTTGACTCACTACAATATGGTTCAGGAGCTTCTAAAGAGAAAGCTCACAATGCTTGGAACTGTCTGAAAAAAGAGCGCTGAACTCCTTGCTGATCTGCTAGTAATCTAGAACAGGGTCCCTCAATCTTTCAGGTTTGCTTCACAAACACTCCAGCCTGTCTTATGGCCCCAAAAAGGGAAGAAATGTTGTGCTCATGGGCACTCAGCACAAAAATGCTGAAATCAGCCCAAGCGTTGACCAGAAAACAAGGGGTGGGGGGGCATGGGGGTGTCATTGAAAATTTGGACAAAGTAAAGGGGTCCTACAGCACCAAGCAAATGACTGTAGGCTGGCCATTGGTCATCTTCTATAACATGATTGATGTATCGGCCTAAACATATTTTTTTGTATGAAAATAAGTGAATTATCCAAATTGAACCAATACCTGTAAGAGGTAACGAACACCATTGCACTAAATATTGATAGAATAGTTAGTAGTGGAGTTAGTTTATTAATATTAACAATGCTTGTTAAGATTCTTTGGGTTTTGGGACAGCTTTTGGCAAATTAAACATGCACCTGGTCAAATTGACCCGGGAACATCATTGTTGTTCCTGAGAAATGAACATAACAGGAGGGTTTAAAAAACAAAAAGTTAAATGATGCGCCGGCATCACACAAGTCAAGCCACTTGCAGCAACACCACCCAGCGCTTGTTGCAAGCCAAAAAGCCGCCCTTGTCAGCTTGCCTCCCGGCCAGACCAGCGTGGGTTCTCTACTGCAAGCAAAACTCTCTTTTAATTCTGCCAGAGCAACGTCTATCACGCACAGCATCTCTGTGGATATTTTCAAGGGTCTCCGCCCGTATAGCACAGTTGAGAATTATGGTTTTCGCTACATGATGCGCACTCTAGAGTTATGCTCCAAAAAAAATACCCAGTTGAAAACATTTCACTGAGAAAACAATTCCAGCTTCATACGAAGAGACCAGGGATCAAGTAATGAAGACACTCGAGACCTCAGAACGAGTGGGTCTTTTTGTCATCATCACCGCGCATTTCATCAGAATCAGAATGTGCTTTATTGTCATTGTACTCAGTGTACAACGAGATTGGAGAGCTCCCCTCTTCAGTGCAATATAAAAAATAATTTTATTCAATATATCGATTAAATTAATTAATGATTAAATAAAATAAGTATGAAATTAAATAAATAAATCAGTGATTGGAAACTCAAATTATACGTGCTCCATACCCGTGAAATGCATGAAACCCACACAGGTGCGTACATCCCAGTAGTACTTAAGAGAGCAGTGGACAGGTGGTAGATTGACACGATTGTGACAGATAATGCTTCTAATATGACTTTCTGGACAATATTAATATTGACTTTGTTGGATTTAATATTTCTTATTTTATTTATTTTTTTACTTTTATTTTTTTCCTATAAATGTGCAGGTAGAGCTTTTGCAGTAGATTTGCACTTTACAGCAATGTTACTAAGAAATAGTCACCGTTTATAAACAGAACAGAATGGGTATGTTACTGACATGTTGCCCTAAAATAGTGTTAAAGACACTGAAAAATTGTTGCAATAATAAAGTGTCTTTGTGAAAAAGACGTATTTGTTTGCAAAAATTTGAACTTTAATTTGTGTTTCAGTGATGGTACAAAATAAAATGTTTTCATTGAAAAATAGTTTTTCTCTTGAATAGTTGTATCGTACATTATCGCGGATTGATTTCTTGACCAATATATCGATAATCACTGTATCACCACAGCGTGAGATAATCATTATCGTTTACTTAGTATCGTGGATCATATCATATTGTTAGGTACCCAGAGGTTCCCACCCCTACTTCTATTAGTGTTCTCTTAAAACAGGGCAGCGATCCAGACCTATGTACATCGTACAGGCCTATTTCTTTGACAAATGTGGACACAAAGATTCCCAGAAAGGTCTTGGGGTGTCGACTCGAAAGTGTCATTCCAACTATTGTTTCTGAGGAACAGATTGGTTTTATACGAGGACGTCAGCTTTATTATAATGTTCGTACTTTATTAAATATTATTTATTCAAAGGATTTTACGGCAGTGCCTGAAGTACTTACTTCCGTCGACGCTGAGAAGGCGTTCGACCAGGTGGAATGGCCGTATATGTTTGCTGTCCTACGTAAATTCAATTTTGGTGAGACCTTTATATCGTGGATACACCTTCTTTATACCTTCCCTTGGGCCAGTATAATTACTAACAATATTTATTCCAGATATTTTCCATTGAACAGAGATCGTAGACAGGGGTGCCGCTTGTCACCGCTACTGTTTGCACTCGTAATAGAGCCGCTGTCAATTTACCGTATTTTCGCAGTCATAAGGCGCACTTAAAAGTCCCAAATCTTCCCCTAAACTAACACAGCGCCTTGTAAGGCGACTGCACTCATCATATGGACAAAGTATCACTCGCGACCATCAACCCTTTTACTCATTGGGCTGTTCGGAGTGCATGTTAGCACACCCTGCTGGACAAAGTGTGAGTCATCTATGCTTCAAAGTGACCATGACTATACATTATTTGACTATGGTGTTTGGGTGATGGTGTGGGAGAAAGCTGGACAAAAGGGCAGCTGTCCACAATGTTGTAGTCTGTCTTATCATTTATGTTATTGCAAGCAAGAAACGTCCCAGGTTTAGACAACAGACAAAAAGCCCAAAGCATAACAGCACATCTCTCTAAACAGCCATGCAAATCTCTCTAAACAGCCATGTGATTTGGCTGAGTCTGAGTGGCTCCCAGAAGGCATTGCTCTAATGGCTCCCAAGAAGCCATTGCTATATCATTTTGTGTTATTTTTATTTCTTTTTGGTATATTGATGGCATGAGAGATACATGTTTTGTGTTAATCTTATTTCTTTGTTTCATTGTTTGCTTGTATGCTGAGTTTTTATTTATTTATTTTATTTTTTTAAACCGTGACTCTAAGGAGTGTGGTGACCAGTGAAGTCCCTCCCCTGACGTAGTCTTATAGACTATTGCCATGATACCTATTATTGGTTAGAGTCATTGTTAATGATAGCGATTGTCAATGGTATCATGGCAACTGTCTTTGAAATGTGGCGATTGCTTATGGTATTGAGGCAAAGTGAATTGCCATGGGCTGAGTCAGCGCGAGCAGCCGAGCTATTGCTGTGCTAAAAGCAGCTGAGCTAGCGCCTTGTAAGGCGGCGCGCCCAGTGTGTGCTTCAAAGACAGAAATAGCACCCACAACAGGTGTTGCGCCCAAGGGCAGCGCGTCCTATGACTGCGAAAATACGGTACTTGAGGTCCTCTTCCATTTTTAAAGGTATTACCAGGAAACGTTCCAAAATTAATTTATATTTGACTGATTCATTTATAGCAGACAATTTCGTTTTCGGTTAATTTTTAACCTGACATGTTTCGGCGAGTCTTTCACCTCCTTCAGAGTGCGAATGTGTGGGTGACACTCTGAAGAAGGCGAAAGATTCGTCGAAACATGTCAGGTAAAAAATTAACCAAAATTGTCTGCTATAAATGAATCAGTCAAATATAAATAATAAGAAGAAGACAAAATGAACTTAATACAAAAAAAAGTTCAAAAATTAAATTATCGTTATATGCTGACAACCCATTGCTCTATTTTTCAGACTCGGTTAAAACATTCCCTGATAATATTTCATTCTTCCGTTGGTTTGGATTATTCTCTGGATATAAAGTCAACATCTCTAAGAGTGTATGCTATCCAGTAAATGATTAAACTTTCCCAAAATGAAATACCGTTTAATTTGAGCCCTTCGGGATTTAAATAGCTTGGGGTCAAAATTGTCAGGTCTTTTTCTTCGCGATGCAAGCGTTTCTCCTCTTTTGACAGAGATAAAGGCTCCCACTCACTTTGATTGGGAGAAAGAAATGCTGTTAAAATGTCTATCTTACCAAGGTTTTTGTTCTTTTTTCAATGTCTGCCAGTATTTTTGCCAAAAGGTTTTTTTTAAGACACTTGACTCAACTGTTTTTCATTTTCTGTGAAATGGAAAAAGACCCAGAGCTGGGTTAAAATTATTTAAAAATTGTAAATTTTATGGTGGTCTCTCTCTCCCAAATTTCCAATTTTATTACTGGGCTGCGAACATAGCTAAACTCGTATTTAGCTACGTCTATGACGCCTGCAGTGACTTGGGGTCGGTTGGAGGCACAGTCATGCCCCCGAGTTTCTCTTTTTGCTTTGTTGACGGGCCCTTGTATCGCAAACCCCTTACCAACAACCCTGTGGTTATGGCAACTCTATGTTAGGGTTATTTCCCAGCAATCGCTGGGAAATAAGAAGAGGACTCCAGAATCGCAGACGCAGGGAGATATAATTTAACTAGATGTTTATTATTACAATAATTAGGACACTTCAATCTATGATCAATATGCGCTAACAACTAGCAACCGAAAACGCTGGTGGACAAACTCACACCAGGAAAATCAAACGGGCGGCGGAACACAAAACACTTGCGAAAGGCAAGGAACGGGAAAACTTAAAGTGCTTACCAATAAGGGGTAAGAGAATAAACCAATTGAACGACGATAACAGAAACGGGCGAAGCAATAGTGTAAATAACGGAACACAAAACGTCAACTGTAAACTGCAGGGCGGGAAGACAATTCAATCGATAGCATGGGAACATGGACATGAGCGAGGCCGGCAATATTCCGACGCCGAGTGGTTCGTGTCGTCAGTTCTTGTAGTCCAGTAATCACGGGGCTGACGAGAGTCAGGTGCGCGGCCGGAGGGCGCGTCTCTCCCGAACGACGCCCAGAGTCGAGGAAGCGCGTTGACGACGGTAACGCCCACTCAGCTGAGAAAACAATAACAGAGCATGGTGTGACAGCGCGGATCATGACACTCTAAAGATAGGCTTTCAATTTAGGATGCAGTTTGATTTTACGGCTCCAACGGCACTCAAGCCACTGCTGAGGAATCCAGTGTTTAAACCTGCATTTATTGACCCTGCTTTTGTTGTATGGCAGGAGAAGGGAACTTAATTGTTTCAAGGATCTTTATAGGGATGGCGCCTTTTGTTCTTTCACTGACCTGGTTGCTGAATTCGACCTACCATACTCCCATCTATTCCGTTACTTTCAGGTGAGAAACTGTGCTATGTTTTTGTTCCCCGACCACCCGGAAATACCACCTGAGCAACCTTGGGGTGAATTTTTGCAATTCGACTCGTCACAAAAGTCTTTGATTTCCAAAATTTATAATTCTATTTATTCTTTTTATGTATCTGTGCACCTTACTAAGAAGGGAGCATGGGAGCGTGAACTGGATGTAGTCTTTGAGGATCACTGGTGGTACTCTGTATTGAGGGCTATTCATACTCCTATCTGTGCTCGCTTGACCTAGATTCAGTTCAAAGTTGCGTTTAGATGTCATGATTCGAAGAGCAGACTTGCACAGTTCTTTCCTAATGTGACAGATGTCTGCGATAAATGTCCCTGTGATCTTGCACATGTTTTTTTCCTGACAAACCTTTAGCAAATTTATTTTGACAGTATCTAAGGTTCTTTCCAGGTCTGTAACCATGTCACCACACATTGGAATTTTTTGTCTCCCGGAAGATTATTCTCAATGTTCACTTAGGGAATTGGAAGTTGTCGCTTTCACTTCGGTCATTGTCAAAACGTCATCTAAACTGGAAATCTACGAATGTACATATACACACACACACACACACACGCCCACCCCCACACGCACACACACCCCCCACACGCCCACACACGCACACACACACATGTTCATTGGATGAATGATGTTATGTCCTATTTGAAAATAAAAAAAAATACTCAAGAGAGGATACTCTGACCAAGTTTTTACAGTGGCAATCTTTTATGGACTTTTTTACAATATTATAAAAGATACATTTTTTTAATTTCACTTTCTTTAGTTACCTCACTTTGTTACTGTCGTGGAAAATATAAAACCTGTGTAAACCATTGTTGGAATTTTCTAATTGTGAACATTTTGCTCTTGTTATACACGAATAAAAAAAAAAAACTAAGAAAGAAAAAAAAAGCTGTTGCAACGCTTGAATTGATTTAGACCAGAGGTATTCAATTAAAAGTCACACAGGTCCACGACTAAAATTTCTTCCAATTAAAAGGTCCGAACCAAAGTCCAACTTCCCTAAATGTTTAGCCTATGTTCACATTTTTATATAGTTTCAATATGAAGTCATTTTCAACAGAGCGCACTTATATACAAAATATTTAGCAATGTTCCCATTAAACACCTTCGCCAGTCAAACAAATAGAAGACGTTTATTTCCCATTCAAGAAAATGTGGCTCCAGGAACTTAAGCGGACCACTTCCAGAAAAAACAGTAAAATATCTCCTGCAGAAATATATCAAGTGCTAAGCATTGAGTTAACATCTTTTACCTTTTTTTTCTTAAATCAAAGAGTTATCAGCCTAAAAAAAACGGAAGGCCTAATAATCCAAGTAAAACAGGTCAACATATTCAGTACACAATCAATAAAAATGGCTGTCCTCATCAAAATGATTCTTGACACCACCTTTTCTCTTGAATATTTTTTTAACCTCCCTGAATGAGAAAAATTAGTTTGTGACTGCCCTGCCGGTGACTTAAATCTGGGTTGGAACGGAGTCAGGGCCGTTGGGATTTGGTAGATTATTTGACACATCTGGGTTTTGTGTTTTCCTTTAAATAATTTGTGGAACCGCATTTAAGCACTCCTTCACAACTTCCCCATCACTGAATGTTTTGTTATGTTTCCCCAAAATCCATGATACTTTTAGTGAACATTCGTTTGCATGCCGCTGGGCTGTAAACGAAAATGTAAAAATCTGTTATACTGCACTCGAAGTTCGTGGTTTTTGCGTGCGCTCACCTCAAACTTCAGCGGATCACTTTGCACAAAAGGGCCGTGCTTTGTTTCGTAGTGGCGCTTCGCAATGTTGCGACGGTTTCGGAGCATATGATGCACACTGGTTTTGAATCGGCTGCAGCCAGAACGAAACTAAATTTCTCCATCCATTCATTAAAAACAATACGCATCGACCTTGCTAACTTCTTAGCAAGGCATACGGTCAGCAGCACTCTCTTCCGGTCTGCTGCGCAATTGGCAGTGGATCGGAAACAAAAGATTTGATTGGCTCAAATCAGTGACGCCTTTTCCGTTTATTAACTAGAATTGCAGCGTCAACGTTTGCGAATGCGCCCTGAAAAAAATTCATCATAGATTGGCCATGGGTCCGGTCCGAACCAACTGTCGGTCTGGATCCATGCCTGTTCCTCCCTCTTCATCTTGTCGTAATATCTTCGAAGACCCTACCATTTTACTTCCTCAGGTTTTTGTTGATTCTGATTTTGATGATGATCACAATTTTGTTAAATTCCTTTGTGATTCAGAGTTTGACACTTATCTTGACTTTCCATGTCTTGTTTCTTTCCCCAGTCAGTTTTTTCTTTTGATTCCTTTAATTCCACCCCCTGAATCCTGCCTGTCGGGTCTAATCACCTAAACATTCTCTGAACATAAGCAAATGAATAAAATGAAGACAAGAGTTAATAATTTTCTCTCACGAGGCGAACGAACAGTGTGTTCAGTTACAATTCCCTATCCGCCCTGAAACCCACTCTGCCGCACCCTCTCTTTTTATTGGGGAATCCCGAGCTAAACAATGTTTTTGCCCTAAAGATAAAGGGTGAGAATAATGTAATCATGGCAGTTGTGAATGTAAACACATGAATATGGCAGTTGTAGACCGATAGGAGCAGCCAGTGTGACTTTTGTTGTCCCAGCACGAAAGTCCATTGTTTCAGAGGTGTCACGGGCACACCTCCTTTGTTGCAGTTTTGATCCAATCCTCCCGCATTCATCTCCTGAGGGTCTTCTCCTCACCATGGTCCAAATATTGAATTTGTGGGGTGAGACGTTTTTTATTGAAGTGTGCAACAATCAGCAACATACAGCAGCGCAAAAGACGGAAGTAAACAAAGAGTCTTCTTCGTTATACATGAAGTCACAGCATTAAGTAACAGCACCACCCATTGACAAATTGCCGTACTAAAACACTCCCACTTAATTTTACAATGGTATCTCGAAGTTTTAAACAATATTACTGAGCTGTGCTCCCTTTTTTAAAACGTCAAGAAAAGCAAATCAAAAGCACATTTCTTCTTTTACACTGAACTTCAGGAACTCTTTTTTTCACATTTCTTCAGGAACTCTTTTTACATGTTTTAACCAATTCAACTCAGACACCAACTAATATATTTAAACTGGAAATAGTCCAATTTCCCTCCTAAGATTTTCAAATCTTTGTTTAGTAAGGGGCCTGCTCAATATATCTGCTTTCATGTCATTTGTTAGACAATATTTTATCTCAATTTTTCCATTCTGTACACATTCACGGATGTAGTGGTACCGAATGTCAATGTGTTTAGTTCTGGAGTGGTCCACAGGATTCTTTGCAATTGCGATTGCTCCTTGGTTGTCTTCCAAGATTCTTATGGACATATCCTTCATCCCAAGATCACTCAGTAATCGTCTCAACCAAACACCTTCTTGTGCAGCTTGACTCAGTGCGACACAGCTTCAGCTGTTGAAAGTGCTACTGTCGCCTGTTTCTTGCTAAGCCAGCTCACGGCTCCTCCACTTAGTAGGAATATGTTACCTGTTGTTGAGCGGCGGTCATCTTGATCACCAGCCCAATCAGCATCGGAGAATCCAATCAAAGCATCTGTATTTGACTGCTCATACTTGAGAGAAAGGTTTGCTGTCCCTTTTCAAGTATCGGAATATCCTCTTCACAGCAGTCAGATGTGCAACGTCTGGATTTGCATTGAACTTAGACATAGTACTCACTGCATGAGCTATGTCTGGTCGTGTGGCCATTGCAGCATACAGTAGACTTCCTACCATTGACTGATAGATTTGTTGATTTACTGGCTTACTGACACCATCGCTTTTCCTTAATTTGACATTGGCACCAGCAGGAGTTGCCACTGGGTTTGCATTGTCCATTCCATATTTCTTGAGTATAGCCACAATATTATTTATATTATATTATATATTATATAATAATATATCAAATAACGCTTCTGACTAAGAAAGACACAGTTCTTATCTTTGTCTTGAACCACAGAGATCCCCATTATGTAGGACAACTCACCCATGTCTTTCATCTTGTAGCGCTCACCGAGGGTCGTTTTCAGCAGGTTCATGTTTTCATTTGACAGTGTTATCAGAATGAGATCATCCACATACACAGCAAATATCTCAAGCTCTTCTCTTGATCTAACAAACACACATGAGTCAGCTATACTTTGTTTAAATCCTATTTCCGTCATGAACTCGGTGAAGGCTTTGCTCCAGCAACGAGGTGGCTGCTTCAGTCCATAAATTGATTTTTTTAACTTACATACCAAGTGTTCTTGCCCAGGTTTGATGTATCCCTCTGGTTGCTCCATGTAGATTTCTTCTTCTAGGTGTCCATTGAGGAATGCAGTTACAACGTCCATCTGGTGTACATTGTTTTGGATAGCAAAGGACAGTAACGTACGAACTGAGTTGACTCGTACCACTGGTGAAAAGGTTTCATAATAGTCAGTACCAAACAACCGTGAGTAGCCTTTGGCGACAAGTCGACACTTGTATCGCTCCAGTTGTGCATCACTACGATAGTTGACTTTGAAAACCCATCTTGATCCGACTGCCTTTCTGTCCTTTGGTAAATCCACCAGGTCCCGTTTCATTTTCCAACAGTGACTCATATTCCAAATCAGATGCCTCATGCCATTCCTTTGCATTCTGACTCATCATTGCTTCTTTCATCGTGACTGGTTCCGTCACACAGCAGATTTTGGCATGATGATCAACAGCAGCTGTATCAGCAAACTCATCATATCCATCTTTGGAGCTTGTTTTTTTTTTCGGTCACTTGTTCTAACAGGTTTATCAACAATGACCTCTTGTATTTCACTCTCATCTCCTTCCATGCTGATTTTAATCTCTGAGCAGGTTACTTCCACTTGTTGTTTCCAGTCAAAGTTGGATTCGTTGAAGATGACATCACGACGAATTAGAATCCTTTTTCGTTCTTCATCATACATACGGTAGCCCTTTGCATTGTTTGCAGATCCCACGAAACAAAGTTTTACAGCCTTTTTGTCCAGTCTGTGTCTATCTTCGTCAGGAATATGTGCATAACCAATACAGCCAAAAACCCTTCTGTGTCGCATGTAAGGTTTTTTCCCATACCATCTGTTGTCGGGTGTTTCTTGCTTCAAGACAGATGTGGGCTCTGAATGTAAGCTGCCGTGGCTACAGCCTCTGCCCAGTACATGTTTGGTAACTTTGCATGAGATAGCATGCTTCTAGCAGCTTCAACTAGTGTCCTATTTTTTCTTTCTGCAACACCGTTTTGCTGCGGTGAGTGAGGAATAGTCATTTCATGATGGATGCCTTGATCCTTCAAATATTCTTGAAACTCCCTTGATGTGTACTTACCACAATTGTCAGTTCTCAGTCTTGTGATATTTTGTCCACATTCATTCGAGAATGTTTTCTCAAATTCTTTAAATTTAAAGAACTTCATTCTTCTGTTTCATGAAGTATACCTTGCAGCATCTCGAGTAGTCGTCTATGAATGTCACAAAATATTTTGCTCCACCAATAGATTGAGTCTGCATGGGACCGCAGACATCACTATGAATGAGCTGCATTCTGCGTTTGGACCGTATTCCTCCAATCGACTTGTATGGCCGTTTGGACAGTTTGCCTTCCACACATCCTTCACAGAATGGAATCTCTGTTTCTGCAGAAAAGTCCACCCCTTTTATAATATAATAATATTGCCTTTATTAGTCCCACAATGGGGAAATTCGAGATTCGAACCCAGGCCTCCTTGGGAGACTGGGTCCTGAACGCGGCGCCTTAGACCACTCGGCCATCCTGGCCTACTAGATCCTTCGGTTCCTTCAGCTTGGTGGTGTGTCCCAGGCACTGGTGCCACAGACTATAGCTGCAAGTGATGCACCATGACAGGTGAGTGAATTTTCTTCAACATCAAGCTGATAAAGTCCATCAGCTCTTTGAGTCTATTCCAAGGAGAGTTCCATTTTTTCCACGTATGTAGCAGTGAAATTTCTTAAACTGTACTGTATTTCCCTTTTTGGTAGCAGCTCCCACTGAGAAAATATTTCCAAATAGCTTAGGAACATACAGAACATCATACATTGGAATCCGTTTTGAATCTCTTTGTTTGAAAGTTATTTCCAAACCGACATTTCCTATTCCAAGGACATCAACCACCCTGCCGTCACCTAGTTTTACATTCTGTGCCTTTAAGAACTGGTGGTATTCTTGAAGTATATCTTTATCACATGTCATGTGCTTTGATGCTCCTGAATCAATCAACCATTCACCTTGTTGCGATTTGTCAGTTGAATGTACTTCTTTCGTGACAAAAGCACCTTCTGTCACATCTTCTGCATCTGCATCAATATCGTCAAAGACAATACCCACCCGAACTCACACCTGTTCGACCTGATGCCCTCTGGCAGGCGCTACAGGTGCATCAAATCAAGGACTAATAGACTGAGAAACAGTTTCTTTCCAAGAGCCATCTCCATTCTAAACTCTCACACACACACACACACACACGACCACCCTTACCTTGCAGAACAGCAACGTGATGTGTTTTTATATATCCTATCGTATTATTTTCCATTGCACTAACTATTCTCTTATTTATCTAATTTATATATTTATCTGAATTATTGTTGTATTGCATTGGAGAGGGGAGCTCTCTAATCTCGTTGCACACTTGAGTACAATGATAATAAAGGGATTTCTGATTCTAATTCTGATTCTGATTCACACATCATGCTTTTAGCCTTGTGAGTTTTCTGCTTAGCTTTGCGTTTACAGCTTGGACAATCACGCTTGATATGACCTTCTTTCCCGCATTTGTAACACCTCCACTGGATTTGTCCTTCTGCTCCCACTGCATTGGAGCTATTCCGCACAGTTGCCTGAAATTGTGTGGACATGGCTGATGCACCACCTGTTACAGCACTAGCATTAACTCGCTTTTGCCCCTCATTTATCAATGCATGCTGAACAAACTGCAGTGTCAGATTGTCAATCTTTGTTTCTAGTGCAGTGACAATTGTGGCATAACTTGGTGGCAAGCTTCCCAAAAGTGTTACAATTTGGTCTTCCTCTTCAATTACAGCTCCTATTGCTGATAGCTGATCAGTAAGCTCCTTCATTCGTGTTAAATGCTGAGTCAAACGTTCTCCTTCCTTCATTTCACATCGGAAATATGTTTTCTTCAAAAACAGTTTATTTGCCAAGGTATCTCTCTCAAAATGGCCTTTCAGCGTAGTCCAAACTTCTTTGGGAGTCTGACAACTTGTTATAAAATACAACTGGGTATTGAATATTCAGCACTATCATGGAGAACGCCTTCTCACTCCGTTTAGTGAATTCAGCCTGTTCGTGGGCGTTAGCATCGGCGGCTAGCGTGTCCGTCTCTGTTATAATGCCCCACAGTCCTTTAGCCTTTAGCAAGTGCTCCATCTGAAATTTCCACGAGCCCAAATTCTCCGGTCCGCTCAGCTTGTCAATAAACAGCTTCTCATCCATCGTGAAATCCCACAGTACTGTTTATCTCTTACAAAAAATCCGTGTAAGCAGCCTTTTTAGCGCCATTCTGGGCCCATAACCTAGTGAATTTGTGGCGTGAGCCGTTTTTTATTGAAGTGCGCAACAATCAGCAAAATACAGCAGCGCAAAAGGCGGAAGTAAACAAAAAGTCTTCTTTGATATACATTGAAGTCACAGCATTAAGTAACAACACCACCCATTGACAAATTACCGTACTACAACACCAAACATATGTCACACTGTGGAACAATTCCTTTGCAATACTAATAGAGTAAAATATGGGATAACGTATATATCAGGCATCACCAAATGGCGGACCGCGGTCCGGATCTGGACCGACAGATGGTTCGGACCGGACCCATGACCAATCTGATGAATTTTTTTCGGTGCGCATTCGCAAACGTTGACGCTGCAATTCTAGTTTATATGGAAAAGGCGTCACTGATTTGAGCCAATCAAATCTTTTGTTTCTGATCCACTGCCAATTGCGCAGCAGACCGGAAGAGAGTGCTGCTGACAGTATGCCTTTCTAAAAAGTTAGCAAGGTCAATGCGTATTGTTTTAAATGAATGGACGGAGATATTTAGTTTCGTTCTGGCTGCAGCTGATCCAAAACCAGTGTGCATCATATGCTCCGAAACTGTCGCAACATTGCGAAGCGCCACAACGAAACAAAGCACCGCACTTTTGTGCAGTTATCCGCTGAAGTTTGGGGTGAGCGCACGCAAAAACATCAAACTTCGAGTGCAGTATAACAGATTTTTACATTTTTGTTTACAGCCCACCGGCATGCAAACAAATGTTCACTAAAAGTATCATGGATTTTGGGGAAACATAACAAAACATTCAGTGATGGGGAAGTTGTGAAGGAGTGCTTAAATGCAGTTGCACAAACATTATTTAAAGGAAAACACAAAGCCCAGATGTGTGAAATAATCTACCAAATCCCAATGGCCCTGACTCCATTCCAACCCAGATTTAAATCACTGGCAGGACAGTCACAAACTCATTTTTCTCATTCAGGGAAGATTAAAAAAATATTCCAGAGAAAAGGTGGTGTCAAAGCTCATTTTGATGAGGGCAGACATTTTTATTGATTGTGCACTGAACATGTTGACCTGTTTTAATTGGATTATTAGGCCTTCCGGTTTTTTTTAGGCTGATAATTCTTTGATTTAAGAAAAACAAGGTAAAAGATGTTAACTCAATGCTTAGCACTTGATATATTTCTGCAGGAGATATTTTACTGTTTTTTCTGCAAGTGGCCCCCTTGAGTTCCTGGAGCCACATTTTCTTGAATGGGAAATAAATGCCTTATATTTGTTTGACTGGCGAAGGTGTTTAATGGAAACATTGCTAAATATTTAGTATTTAAGTGCGTACCCAGATTTCACTCCCCAAGTCACGATTTTCCCAGCCCCTTCGGTTCACTGCCTTGTCCTGTTCCACCCATGTGTTGTAGTTTACGTTCACAAGTATTTGTAGTCTTGGTCCCGCGTGTCTCTCGTTTTGCTGAACCCCTGACAAGGCTCAAGGCTCTGAGCCAGCTCCTCTGCAGCTGCAGTCCCCCATGCCAGCTCCCATGCAGCTGCAGCCCCTAGTGCCGGCTCCTTGCCGTCTCAAGTCCCTGTTCCGGCGGAGCACTTCATGCGGCCTTCTCAAGTCAGTGTTCCCGCTCCTCAGCAGTTCCAGCCTTCTCAAGTCTCTGATCAGCTGTCTCCGCTGCAGCTGCGACCGTCTTCCGTCCCTAATCTGGCGGCACACGTCATATGGCCTTATCAAGTCCCTGTTTCCACTCTTCGGCAGCTGCGGCCTTCTCAAGTCCATGGTCTGGCGGCTCCTTAGGCAGCTGCTGCTCCTCTGCCTCCCTGGTGTTCCAGTTTTCACTGTGTACGTCATGATCTTAGTAAAGTCTAAGTTATTTTGCTGATGTTTTGTCACTTTATCCATGTTGTTTTGTAGTTTGGGATTTTTGTTTATCCCTGTGTCTTGCTTGCATTTTTTTTATTTAAATGACCCTTTAAGTCAGGGCTTCTCAATTATTTTCAGCAAGAAGAAAAAAATTCGCACCCCGGCCCTACCACCTACTCTCCGCCACAACTATAAATAATAGTATTTTCATTGCAAAACAAAATTACACCACACAACCTGCTACCGCCCTCCGACTTTTCCACGGCGGCGCACGACCTGCGACCGCCCTCCAACTCTAGCTCGGCGGCGCAAATCCTGCGGCAGGACTGTCCTCATCATTACTCGCTCAACTGGCCTCCGGGACGTCAACCTGACTGGACACGTCATGTTCCGGTTGTCTGTCCCCCAGGACGGCCACAGGACAGGCTGCGATTGGAAGGCATGGTCCTGCCTCCTGGCCCCCTTCTGGCCACCCTGTTTTAGAACCTTTGTTTGGACTATAGTTTGGGATGTCTGGGATCCGTCCTTTAAGCCAGGGATACAGTCAAGGTCTGCGTTTGTTGTTTTTGGAATTCAGTTTAATATTTTTTTCCTCGGGTCCCTTTTTGTGTCATGCTTATTGGCTCCAGCATGCCCGCGACCCTCGTGAGGAGAAGCAGCTCAGATTATGGGTAGATGGGTAAATTATCCTTTACGTTATCCCTGCCTCGCTTCTCTGCATTTGGGTCCTCCTCCACCATGCCAAAATCTGACATTATAATTCATTATCCATTAATCTTTTCTTTTTCTGACATTTGAAAATGTCTTGAAGGACATTATGCATGTTCCATTAAGTTGTTCTGTACTGCCACCTACAATATTAAAGTGCAAATCTCGTGTATAATCTACAGGTTTACAAATAATTGAAACCCAAGGACTGGGCACTGCTTGTCATAATTTAACTCTTCACTCACATTTTGGCAATGCGAATGAGGTAGTTTGAAATTTTTCTTTTTTTTTTTATATATATAAAATTTTAATCAGAGAACTGCCTTCATCTGGATTTCAAAATTTTGCTGTCCATGTGAATTGTGCCAGTGATTTATTAAATGAGTTTTTTTTCACTCTGCATCAACTGAAAGACCATTTTCCTGGTGTGTTTGCCTCGGCCACTTGTGGGATGGACAGACAGATATCCTGTATTATTTATGAGACCAGTGTTGATTTTTTTAAGACTGCAAAGGAAGCTCAGCTTGCCCTAAAAATCCTCCTCCTCCACTCCTAAAAGTATGCACTGCTGCGTGTACATTTCATTGACAACATATGAGCTAGAACACCTTTATCTTTAGTACAGAATCAGCTACTTATCATAGGTAACTGACACAACTTCATCCTTATTTACCCCGCACGTCATGGACGGCGCTTCATACAGTCGGACGCTGAGCATCCACTGCCTGAATGAAGAAGTGTAGAGTGGGTTGTCCGACAGCGCGAAACTTGACGGTCATTGGATCAATGGCTTTATCTTGTCCATCGGATGCTCAGCATCTCTGGTGGTCTATAGGACAGTGGGCTGGCTCGGACGCTCTGATTCTACATGATGATTCTGTCTGAGGCAGAATACCATTTTGAATGACAATGAAATAAGCGAATCAGCAATCTTGAACGGTATTCCCCACCGCAGCATTTTGCAAGTTTTTTAATCCATTGTTCTTGATTGGGGGACTTTACCGTTTCTCAGCAAATTTGTCTTTTCTTTGTTAAAAAAGACTTGCGTTTTGTATGGCAACTCTCTTCTGTCACTCTGCTGTTTCTTTTGCCATTTGCCTGTGGAGCTATTCCCCCTCGTCACAATCAGAGGGGAGATTTTATTTATTTACTTACCTACGTAAAAATAATTTAAGAAAATAATAATCTAATAAGGGCAGCACGGTGAACGACTGGTTAGCACGATGGCCTCACAGTGTAGATATTGTGGGTTCAATCCCGGCTCCGGCCATCCTGTGTGGAGTTTGCATGTTCTCCCCGTGCCTGCGTGGGTTTCCTCCCACATTCCAAAAACCAAAAACATGCATGGCAGGTTGATTGGGCACACTAAATTGCCCCAAGGTATGAGTGTGAGCACGGATGGTTATCTATGTGTGCCCTGCGATTGGCTAGCAACTGGTTCAGGGTTTACCTCGCCTGCTACCCGAAGATAGCTGGGTTAGGCTCCAGCCCCCCCGCGACCCTTGTGAGAAGAAGCGGTACGATGATGTAGTGGTACACTCACCTGACTTGTGTGCAGGCAGCGTGGGATCATTTCCCACTCAGTGATGGTGTCGTGTGTGTGCCCTGTGACTAGCTGGTGACTCTACTGAGTGACTGGCTGGCAACAGTTCAGGGCCGCCGCGCCGGATCATCACGTTGTCGTCGTGCGGTGGCAGAGTACCCATACGGGGAAACCAAGAATGATCCAAAAACCCGGCGTCCGAACCGAAACTCTGTTTCGCTCCCGGACCCACACCTCTATGAATAGAGGTGTAGCCATACGAAACTTACTTACTAGCTGGTGACCAGTTCAAGGTGTAGTGTGCGTTTTGCCCATAGTCAGCTGGGATAGGCTCCTGCACCTGCGACCCTGTACAGGATAAGATGTGTGGATCATGACACATAATCAATATCAAGATCAAATGGCCTTAATCCTTAATCCAACAATGGGGACATTTTCAGCGTAACAGCAGCAAAGATATTGGTCACACAGAGACAGCGGTGTAACATTCGGAAAGCAAGCCTATGCAAATATACACAGTATATGCACAAACGCCCATGTATATATACACGTACATCCCTCTACGTGTACAGTGTAAGGAAACACTTCTAGGGTCTGTCCATGGTACAGATAAGCACATTTATGATGTGGGCCGGAAAATACTCAGGTTGACCAGCAACCGCCACTGTACGAGCCTCAAAACGTCTCAAGCTCACTTAAGCTCCCTGCAGAGGATAAAGAACATATAACAAGTATTGTTGTGTTGTCTGTGTATGTCAGGGCTTGACATGGAGGAGCTGTACCATACAATCTATCCCGGGCTGTTACATGTTCCTCCAGCCTTTGCGAGAGCTTGTTGAAATGTACAACCAGGGGTGCTTCACCCAAAAATTGTAAGAGCATTATTGAGACATTTTTTGGGGAAATCACACAATAACCTAATGAAATATCAACGCTGCTGCCAGGCCTGATGTTGCAAAGTTTTATGAGTTTTCATACAAATTTATACCCTCCAACGTAGTGTTTTCTTAGTGACAAAAACGTTGCCTTGGCAACGGCTTTTTGCCGAAATGTACAAGCTTCGTGTTGCAACATCATAAAGGCCAAAACACTCTTCCGTGCAAATTTGAGGTGTACCCGGGTAACTGCTGGCAGAATAACATACAAAATTTCAAACAAACATTTCTTTTAGCCAGTCAGTATCACTAGGAGTATGTTAAAAAACATTTGTAGATGTCGTCAGCCATAGACTCTCAGTAAATATATATTATATATATATATTAAATATATATTTTGACAACACATGTTCATGTGGGTCAAGTTACCGCAGCACCAAATTGTGACGTTTATAGAAAATGGCTTACATCCTTTTGTTTTTAGCATATGACTTAAAGAGGGTTTTTTGTAGGTGTCTGTATGTTACATATACTTTCAAATTTTCAGAGATCTAGATTAAATGTCCAATTAGGGCTGCTTTTATAAAAAATATTTCTAGGGGCCGCTGGAGAGCCATCTTTTAAAAATTTTACAATATGCAGAAGTTTGCCAGGCCTGATACACTTGTAAAGTGACTTTTCAAGCATATTTAGACTCAAAAGTAGTGTTTCTTTCTTTTTTTTTCTTTTTTTTTTTTTTTGGTGAATAGGAATTGCCTAGGCAACAGCCTCGCGTTAAATTGCACAAAACTAGTTTTGGATTAAGATGAAGGCCTAAAATCTCGAGCGAACAAATATGAGCTAAAGCTGGTCAACCTGTATGGAGAAAATCACCAAACATTAAAAAAATTCCTTTATACAGTAGTTGTCGCTATCACTACGATAAAAAGAAAATTAAATAAATCGATGTGTCATTAATGAATTGAATTGTCTATAATTATATGTAAAAAAATCAATATAATTATTTCTGTATTTAATTAATTATTTCTGTTAATTAATTGTTTCATGGTCCCGCATTGCAGTGTTGCATTAATTATTTTTTTCTGTCAAACCCACCCATCAAAGTTAGTCAGCGGAGCTAAATGCTGATGAATTTATATCTTGTCTAAGCCATTGCTTTGGCCTGAAGTGGTTGGAAACATGGTGGCTACATTGATGGAGGGCTTCCATGAGCTTTCAAGGGAGTTAGTGAGACATATTTTAGACCTTGCTGAGTATGTGGAAGCAGGACATGCAGACTCAGAGCATATACAATGTAAAGCGGAGGAATTTTTCAAGTTGTTGGTTATTTCTGCACTTTCCAACCAAGACATAGACCGTAGAGTTACCGCAATTTTAGAAGAAGTACTCCACATCTTTACTGGTAACGGGGCACAACAGGCACAACACGGCGTTTGGGGTTTGATAATCCCAGTCCCAACACACACAAGGACCAAGGCATTTGGGGTTTGATATTCCCAGTCCCGTTCTGGAGCATTGTATTATCACGTTCTTGTGGAATACCAGCAAGTCAAATTGTTCGGTGTGCCGCAGTAATGTTTGGTGTGCCAAATAGAATCATCAGGAGACGCATAAGATAGTATGTGCACTTCATCCATAACTTTTTGTCTCATGAATTTTGTGGTTTCACGTTTGGTGTTAAAGGATTGTATTATCTTAAAAGTAGTAGCTTTAGCAATTACGTGACAGACTGTCAATCATTAATTTTAGCAGGTTAATATTTGCAACAGGTGTTAGACATTTATTAAACGAAAAGTATTGATCAAACTCAAACTAGAAGTACCATGTCCAGTAAAGAAGTGATTGCGTTGACTGGTTATAATTTTTATGACATAGTATATTCATATATTATGGAGATTACAGGTGTTTAATTCCATAGATTTCAAGTGGTTTGTGATTGCACTCGCACTTGCAACACACACATAGTATTTTCATGACCTACACTCAAATTTACAGCGCACACATACACAAGACACAACAAATATGATAAAGCACATTGGCCACATAGACCGTAGCGAGATAGACAACAAATTAGGCACTGGAGGGGTCACGAGGAGGCCATTGAAAAAACACATTGTGAAAGACAAGACAATTTGGGATCAGAGCACACACCCAATAAGCACACAGAGTAGGTTGCAGGAGAGCCTTGGGAAGGAGAAACCATGGAACAACCAGATGGGAACCAGCCTTGGGATAAGACATGGAACCAGACTGGAATCAACCTTCAACACCGGGGTGCTCATTACGTCGATCGCGATCGACCAGTCGATCGCAAAGGTAGTATGGGTAGATCGCATGACATTAAAAAAGCCTATCATTATCCGTCATGTGATTGATACAGGGCACCCAGTCAGATGACACCTGATTTTTTTTTTGTGACACATAGGTTACCACGCATGCGCAAACAACGGTGCTAATATATATATATATATATATATATATATATATATATATATATACACATATATGTATATATATACATCCATTATCCGCCGCTTACCCGGGGTCGGGTCGCGGGGGCAGCAGCTTCAGCAGGGAAGCCCAGACTTCCCGCTCCCCAGCCACATCTTCCAGCTCTGCCGGAGGGATGCCCAGGCGTTCCCAGGCCAGCCGGGAGACGTAGTCTCTCCAGCGTGTCCTGGGTCGTCCTCTGGGCCTCCTGCCGGTGGGACATGCCCGGAACACCTCGCCAGGGAGGCGTCCAGGAGGCATCCTGAACAGATGCCCGAGCCACCTCATCTGGCTCCTCTCTAGGTGGAGGAGCAGCGGCTCGACACTGAGTCCCTCCCGGATGGCCGAGCTTCTCACCCTATCTCTAAGGGAGAGCCCAGACACCCTGCGGAGGAAACTCATTTCGGCCGCTTGTATCCGAGATCTTGTTCTTTTGGTCGCGACCCACAGCTCGTGACCATAGGTGAGGGTAGGAACGAAGATCGACCGGTAAATCGAGAGCTTTGCCTTCTGGCTCAGCTCCCTCTTCACCACGACAGACCGATACAGCGTCCGCATCACAGCGGAGGCTGCACCGATCCGCCTGTCGATCTCTCGCTCCATCCTCCCCTCACTCGTAAACAAGACCCCAAGATATTTAAACTCCTCCACTTGGGGCAGGATCTCCTCCCCGACCTGGAGAGGGCACTCCAACCTTTTCCGACTGAGTACCATGGTCTCAGATTTAGAGGCGTTGATCTTCATCCCAACCACTTCACACTCGACTGCGAACCGCTCCAATGACAGTTGGAGATCACGGCTTGACGAAGCCAACAGTACCACATCATCTGCAAAAAGCAGAGCTGAAATACTGAGGTCACCAAACCGGATCCCCTCATCGCCCCGACTGCGCCAAGAAATTCAGTCCATAAAAATTATGAACAGAATCAGTGACAAAGGGCAGCCTTGGCGGAGTCCAACCCTCACTAGAAACGAATCCGATTTACTGCCGGCAATGCGGACCAAACTCTGACATCGGTGGTACAGGGACCCAACTGCCCGTATCAAGGGGCTCGGTACCCCGTACTCCCGAAGCATGCTCCACAGAACTCCCCGTGGGACACGGTCGAACGCCTTCTCCAAGTCCACAAAACACATGTAGACTGATTGGGCGAACTCCCATGCACCCTCAAGGACCCTGTAGAGAGTGTAGAGCTGGTCCACTGTTCCACGGCCAGGACGAAAACCGCACTGCTCCTCTTGGATCTGAGATTCAACCTCCCGACGGACCCTCCTCTCCAGTACCCCTGAGTAGACCTTACCAGGGAGGCTGAGGAGTGTGATTCCTCTATAATTGGAACACACCCTCCGGTCCACCTTCTTAAAATATATATATACACATTATATATATATATATATATATATATATATACACACACATTATATATATATATATATATATATATATATATATATATATATATACACACACATTATATATATATATATATATACACACACACATTATATAGATATATATATATATATATATATACACACACACATTATATAAATATATATACACACATTATATATATATATATATATACATTATATATATATATATATATATATATACTCATTATATATATATATATATATATTATATATATATATATATATATAATGGCGCAGCGCCTAGAAAGCTACGACGCTCGTTTAAGCCCCCTATTCACCCCCG
>NC_142399.1:22173367-22180867 GCF_059441095.1 Idiotropiscis lumnitzeri | reverse complement strand
TGATAAAAGTACTGTAATGGTAAAAGTACTGCAATGATAAAATATACTGCAATGATAAAAGTACTGTAATAGTAAAAGTACCGCAATCATAGGAAATACAGTAATTATAAAAGTACTGCAATGATAAAAGTACTGTAATAGTGAACATCCTGCAGTGGTAGAAATACTACAGTGATAGAAGTATTGTAATAAGAATGCTGTAATGGTAAACAAAATACATCATTGGTCGATGTTTAAGTCCACCCTTGGCTGAAAGTACAGTAGTAGTTAATATTGCATCCTAGGACTGCACAGTTGCACTAATGCCCTCCCGTTTGTAGGCCTGACCCAATGTTCTTGTTAAAAAGTCTGACAGCAGTCGGCAGGAAGGAGCGGCGAAATCTCTCTTTGGTACAGCGAGGGTGTAAAAGTCTGTCACTGAAGGAGCTGTAAAGTGTTCTCAGAGTGTCATTGAGTGGGTGGGCTGGTTTGTCCAGCATTGATGACAGTTTTGCCGTCATCCTCCTGCCCCCCACTGAGTCCACAGAGTCCAGGGAGCAGCCCAGGACAGAGCTGGCCCTCCTCACTAGTTTGTTCAGTCTCTTTTTGTCCCGGTCCGAGATGCCTCCTGCCCAGGAGACCACTCCATAGAAGATGACCGGTGAAACCACCGAGTCATAGAAGTTCCTGAGGAGTGTTCCCCGAACGCCAAAGGACCTCAGCCTCCTGAGTAGGAAGAGTCTGCTCTGACCCTTCCTATAGAGAGCATCTGTGTTGTCGCTCCAGTCCAGTTTATTGTTCAGATGAACACCCAGGTACTTGTAAGTTGAGACCCTCTCAACGTCTGTTCCCTGGATATTCACTGGTGCAGGTGGAGAGTGCCGACGCTTGCGGAAATCCACCACCAGCTCTTTGGATTTCCCAGCGTTGATTTGGAGGCGGTTCTGCTGACACCAGTCCACGAACCCCTGCGTAACCCCTCTGTACTCCCGATCGTCATCGTCAGTGATGAGGCCGACAATCGCAGAGTCATCAGAGAACTTCTGCAGGTGACAGGTTGTGGAATTGTATTTGTAGTCCGAGGTGTAGAGGGTGAACAGGAAGGGAGCCAGCACAGTTCCTTGCGGCGCTCCCGTGCTGCAGAGGAGCACGTCAGACACACTTGTGTTCTCACGTACTGTGGCCGGTTTGTGAGGTAGTCGTGAATCCATGTGATGAGGTGGTGGGCCACTCCCGCCTGCTCCAGCTTGTCTCCCAATAAGGCGGGCTTGGATGGTGTTGAAAGCACTTGAGAAATCAAAGAACATGATCCTCACCGTGCCCCCCGCCTTCTCCGGGTGGAAGAGTGAAGTGTGGAGCAGGTAGATGATGGCATCATCCACACTGATGCCAGGCTGGTATGCAAACTGGAGTGGGTCCATTGAGGAGCTGACCAGGGGGCGCAGCTGGACGAGGACCAGTCTCTCCAGGGTCTACATCAGATGAGACGTCAGCGCCACTGGTCTGAAGTTGTTGAGCTCCTTCGGCTGGGGTGTCTTTGGAACCGGAACCAGGCAGGATGTTTTCCACAGCTGGGGGACTCTGCCCAGCTTCAAGCTCAGGTTGAACATGTGCTGGACGATTCCACACAGCTGGTCTGCGCAGGATTTGAGGAGCTGGGAGCTGATCCCATCTGGGCCTGCCGCCTTCCTCGCCTTCATCTTCCTCAGCTGGTTCTTCACCTGAGATGTTGTGAGGAACAAAGCTGAGCAGGAGGAAGTGGTGGTTGTCTGATGAGGCTGGGAACTGGAGCCTGTGGAGAGAGAGAGGGGCGAGAGAGGGGGAGAGAGGGTCTTGTTCGCAGTGGCAGGAGGGGTGGGTGGGGGCTGCATCAGGGAAGCCTGAGCGGGGTCAGACATTTGATCAAACCTATTGAAAAATAGGTTCAACTCATTTGCCCACTGAAGCCCCCCCCCCCTTCTGGGTCTTACCTGGTTGTCCGTGGCCTGAGATGGTCTTCAGGCCCCTCCAGACATCCCTGGCATTGTTCCGCTGCAGTTGTTCTTCCATCCGCATCCTGTAGGACTTTTTCCCCTCTCGGATCCTCCTTCTCAGCTGACGCTGCACTCTCTTCAGCTCGTCCTTGTCGCCTGAAACAAAAGCCCTCTTTTTCTCCTTCAGGAGAGCTTTAATGTCCGGTGTGATCCAGGGTTTGTTGTTGGAGAAACATCTTACAGTCCTGGTGGGAATGGTGTTCTCCATGCAGAAGTTAATATAGTCTGTAACTGTGTCTGTTAGACCATTAATGGCCTCACCGTGAGCTTCGCTGAATACCTCCCACACAGTTGTGTTGAAACAGTCCTTCAAGGCCTACTCGGCTTCTCCGGACCTTCGCTGAACTGTGCGTGTCGCAGCTGGCTGCCTGCGGACGAGAGGTTTGTACACAGGCAGGAGAGCAACCAAGTTGTGGTCAGCTTTGCCCAGCGGGGGGAGGGGCAGTGACGTGTACGCCTCCTTGGTGTTGGCATAGAAAAGGTCCAATATTTTATTGTTTCTGGTGTGGCAGGTTACATATTGTGTGAATGAAGGCAGAGAGGAGGAAGGAGAAGCATGATTGAAGTCACCAGAGATAAGGAACAAGGCATTTGGGTGCTGTGTTTGTAGCCTGCTCACAGCTGCATTCAGTACATCACAGGCTGTCTCACCGTTAGCAGAGGGTGGCACGTACGCCGCCACCGCGATCACATGACTGAACTCTCGCGGTAAATAGACCGGACGCATGCTAACAGCTATCATCTCAATGTCCCGACTACAAAGTTGATCCTTAACAGTTATGTGCCCAGGGTTACACCATCTATCATTAACAAACACAGCCAGCCCTCCCTTTTCTCTTACCGCTCTCCAGTGTCCTGTCCGCGCGTAGTATTTGGAAGCCGTCCAATTCCACGACGGCGTCCGGCGTTAGCTCTGTTAGCCACGACTCCGTGAACACCAGCAAGCTAGCCTCCCGGACAATCCTCTCTTGCCGGTTTAGCGCTGTTAGCTCGTCCATTTTGTTGGGGAGGGATCGAACATTCCCCATAATAACGGACGGGAGGACGGGGTGATATCGTCTCCTCCTTGCCTGGCGTTTAGCCCCCGCACGACATCCCCGTCTCTTCCTCCTCAGCTCGCGGGGGATATCGGGTCTCGCTCCGGGAGCCCACGCGGGGTTAGCACGGAGTGCTAACAGCTGATCTATTGTGTACACGATCGATCCGTAGCTCCGAGTTTCGTCTCCGGACACGATCGCGCAAAAAACAGCCCCCAACAGCAGTAAAACCACCGCAAGTTGGATGTCCATTGCTGAGGTGAGGT
Source organism: Idiotropiscis lumnitzeri (assembly GCF_059441095.1). Classification (NCBI taxonomy): domain Eukaryota; kingdom Metazoa; phylum Chordata; class Actinopteri; order Syngnathiformes; family Syngnathidae; genus Idiotropiscis; species Idiotropiscis lumnitzeri. Next base: position 22,177,552 of record NC_142399.1, on the reverse strand, counting down.
AAAAATAAAATAAAAAAAGGGTAAAGGGAAAAAACACGAAAAAGGCTCAATAGTGAGCCACGCTGCTGTAAACAGGCAGCCACTCGCGCGGCGCCGGAACCGTGTATATATATATATATATATATATATATATATACACACATATATATATATATATATAATTATATATATGTATATATATATACACACATATATATATATACATATATGTATATATATACACATATATATGTATATCTATATATATATACATATATGTATATATATACACATATATGTATATCTATATATATATACACATATATATATATATCCACATATATATATAATGTATATATACACATTTTATATATATATATAATGTATATATACACATTTTATATATATATACATATATATATACACATATATACATACACACGCACACATACATATATATATACATATACATGCTTATATATATATATATATACACATACACATATATATATACATACATATACACATATATATATATATATTCATATCTTACCTTACCAATGACAATGCAGGAAACCAACCCACTATAATGTGTGGTCTCAGCACTAGTAGAATAATCTCACCGTGTGTCATTTACAGCATGACAGAGTATTAAATTCACAACAATAACATAAATTTAATAACTCCAGCCCATGTATCCTACCATTTGTCCAGTCTCGACGAGTCTAGTCTCCACTCCATGTCCGTTGTTCAGCCAAAGTGCCCTACCCTTGTGAATTGACCTACCGGAGGCTGATTTGACAGCTGCACAATATTTTCGTTCTCCAGAGCATCTGGTTCGTGCATGTATGGTCCAATGAACATATTTTCAACAAGCTCCTCTTCCTCCAACTCTCAAAATACCTGCGTCCCCTCGGATACATTTGAGATTTCGCTTTGTGACTCAATTTCTGACTGTCTGAATAGACTTCGTTGCCCTCTACCATAATTGTCTTTGACGTCACACTTGTTTGTATAGATACGTTTTTATGTTCAGGCTTTCACTGCACACTAGGACACATACAAATTAGCTGTTCTGATAAAACTGAATAATAATGCAATCACATAACGACGGATTTTAGAATAGGCAACTCTCAAAATTCCTTACAGCACATTAATGTGGCAAAATACGCACCCAAATTTTGACATTTAGAGAGGAACGATTCATCATGACGCGTGTCACACAGGCTTCTGACAAACTGACATAAGTTGGAGCGCCTTAGCTCTATTTTAAACCCTCGTATTGAGAGGAGCCAGATGAGGTGGCTCGGGTATATAGTTAGGATGACTCCTTGGTGAGGTGTTCTGGGCATGTCCCACCAGCAAGAGGTCCAGAGGACGACCCAGGAGACGCTGGAGAGACTATATCCTGGGAACTATGGCCTGGGTGCGCCTGGGAATCCCTCCGGAAGAGCCGGAAGATGTGGCTGAGGAGAGGGAAGTATGAGTTTCCCTGCTGAAGCTTCTACCTCTACAAACTGACCCCGGATAAGCAGCAGATAAAGGATGGATGGATGGACGACGGCCGGTGTGGTCGGGAAGCCCGTCATCTGACATTGACACCACTGAAGCAACCGCGGCTAAAAGCACACACCTCTCTGCGATGCAGACCACCTCCGGGGTTCCATGAGGTATTTATCTGCAATCGACATCCACTAACTTGCACCGCAAAGCTGTGGCGGACATTTTAGTGCTGATATAATTTTTACATGCAAACCTATGATATAAGTGAAAATGTTAGGTTCGGGTCAATCGAGTGTCCCTTTAAGCCACTTTAAGCATGTCAGATATTTAGTTTACATTAAGAACAGTGGCCTATTGACAGTTAACCTTGCCTGGTGTGTATTTGGGGGTGGGATATGTGGCTGTGATGAAAATTTATCTTGTTGACAATAAGCTTGACTCAAAAATGAAAGTCATATTATTTAAGACATCCGCATATTTACATTGCAAAAACGACAACTATCACTCAGCACTGCGAATCATAGAGATAACAGGATCCAGCTTGTCAAAATAAGACGCATGCCGGTAACGACATTTTCATCCTTTGCCGGGATTGGTCAAAGCAAAAGTTTGGTAGGTGTGCACAAGTTACCACATCACCCAATGAGAACAAATTATTGTTCCTGACAAGATCACAAAGGAAAAAATTCCAGATTGATACGATGGAGAACTCCTTTGAGTGATTCACTCATTCTGTCTCAGGTTAATAAGCAGCATCCATGAGACCCCTACAACAGAACATCAGGCAACCAAACAGGTAAATATTCCATTTCTATCTTTCAGCCAGTGTTTACATTTTCCAAAATGACATGCCTGACTTCAGTGCAGGCAATAGGGTTGAGTTCCTAATGAGTTACTGCGTGTCCTGCGATTGACTGGCAAATAGTCAATGGTGAAGTCTGTCTTTTATCCAAAGATGTGATAGGTGACATCTTAATAGAATGAGCAGTAAGAAAGTGGTTGGACTGTTTCTTTCAGAGCAAGATTCCATTTTGTGGTGTTCAAGGAAAAACGGTGAAAAATAAAGAAAAATACTGCCAAGCATTACAAACTATTGAAATAACATATTGTTGACACAATTTATGTTATTAATGCACAATACAGAAATATTATACAACCATGTATAGGGGTCAGATAGTAGCTTCTTTCACACATGTACATTTCCGGTCCACAAGATGACAAATATCACTGATACCTTAGAAGGATTAAACTATGTTACTGTCAAAGAAATTAGGTTGTCATGTTATCAAGTTTCAAACTTTGCTTACAGGTCATTTGATTTGCAAGTGAACATTGTACCCTTGTTATCCAGTGTTAACAGAAGTGCCTGCACTGATAGGAAGAGACAAGCCAGACGCTCATTCTAGACTGATACGAAGTAAAAGTGTCTGACATCCAAGGACACAAACTGAAGTCACACTGACCGTTATGCGAGGGGTGTTTCCATTCTGTATGAGTTGCATATTCAAATTGCTTTGCTGCGATACAATAAAAACCATGCGGGAGCAAAAAAAAACCAGTAGCTTCGCCCCTGACTGCACGGGGCTGCTCCGCGCGAGACACAAAGACAATCTTGGCTGGTTGATTCATTTTGTTCAGGCTTGTTTTAATAGAAACTTCCCTGACAGTTACAAAGCGAGTATAGCTTATTTTTATCATTTACATTTAAAGTAAAAAACAAAACCATAATCATGTTCCTAGGTCTCAACATGTAGTGTGGGATATCTCTTCAACAGGGTGTTGGTTTGTTTTGGTGTCAGTCGTCCTGCCTGAAGATGAGTCGCTCCTAATATATTCTTCATTGAAGCCTGCAAGGGAAAAAGAGGATTTGTTACCAGAGCTTTTTTAATTCAGTATATATATTTATATATATTAGGGGTGTAACGATACACAAAATTCACGGTTCGGTTTGGTTCGATACATTAGTTTCACGGTTTGATATTTTTTCGAAACAATCTTTTTTAATTTATAGTTGATTGAAGCTATTTGTTTAAACTCAAAAGCACACATTTTTTCATTTAATTAAATCTATTTTAGCAACACCTGACTCGTTTTCTGCTGCGCGTACTTAGCAACATATTAAAAAAAACAGCACCATGAAAAAAAATAAGAATATTGTACGAATACAAAATAAATTACCTGAGAAATGACCCATCATCTGTGGTGCATTCTCAGCAACAGATTACAGTATATGTGGCAAATAAACAGCTCCTTAACAAATAAAATTTAGACTATGCTTATCTTGTGAAGTATATATTCAGCACCATTAACTTATTAAACAAAAACAGGACCTTGAACTTAAACTCTTGGGTTAAAGATATAGGCTATATATGGTATGTAAAAAATTTAAAAAAATATTTATTAGAACATTTCTTTGTTTTATATATTAAATTCATATTTACCAGTCGAGTATACATAAAAACAATTATCTTCCTTAATATCACAATTTGAAACATCGTTTTTAAAATTTGAATCATTGTAACACAAACTCATCCAAATGCAGTAGTGTATCATCGTGGGTGCTTGACTGTATTTTCAGAATAGGCAGAAAATAAACACTTTATCCCTTAAATTATTTTTTTAAACCACTGTACTTTGTATACAAATAAAGATGTATTGGAGTGCATTGCACAACTACAAATATTTTAAATTAAATAAATAAAA
>NC_142399.1:22095867-22168367 GCF_059441095.1 Idiotropiscis lumnitzeri | reverse complement strand
GGTCATTGATTGAAGAAAATGGCATTGTATTATTCTTAGATTTTTACAAAGCTTTTGACTCTGTCGAGCGTATAATGATAATAAAGTCCCTTGAATATTATGGATTTAGTAAAAAAATTATTAAAGCTATCAATAAGATGTATAAGGATATCAATAGTTCTGTCTCTCTTCCTTCAGGAACAACGAGGAGATTTGAGGTTAAAATGGCTATCAGGCAGGGATGTCTTTGTTCTCCCTTATTTATTTTGATTGTGGAAATGTTTGCTGTTTTTCTGAAAAATTGTCCTGATATTGAGCCTTTGAATGTACTGGTTAATCATCTGACAATAGCGCAATTAGCTGATGATACCACAATATTTCTAAAGAAAGCAGAACAAATTCCTTTGGTAATTAGCAAGATAGGCTTATTTTCCAAAGCATTAGGATTATATTTACATTTGGAAAAATGTGAGTTGATGTCAATAGATGATCACCATCCAATAAATTTACATGGCTTTCCAGTAAAAGATGAGGTCAAATATTTAGGGGTGATCGTAACAAAAAATATAATATCAGAGAAAAATTGAATGTTGCTCCAGTCATCGAAAAAAGCAAATCAATACTTAACTCCTGGTTACAAAGAGATATGTGTCAGGGTTGAGGATGATGAGGACCCAAACGCAGGGAAGCCAGGCAGGGGTAACTTAAAGGGCATTTATTAAACAGAAAACTAAGGCAAACAAGGAACTTGGAAAAACTTAATGACAGGAAACCAACTACAGGGAGAGGCGACCGGAACTGGCAACAGGGACAGGCAACCGGGACAAGCGACACTTAAAATGACAATGAACCAACAAGAACTGAAAGCAACCAGGGAACTAAATACACACAAATTGACGAGACAACGAGGAGCACCTGGACAAGAAATGGAGGGTTGGAAGGACCGGATTGGTTAACACTAGGGCTTGGGTAAACGAGCACAGGTGGACACAATAGACAAGACGAGACAAGACACATGAACAAGGCCAAAACATGAAACCAAATACTAAACCAAAAATAACAAATACAAATCATGACAGTACCCCCCCCTTAAGGGACGGATCCCAGACGTCCCAAACACAAACAAAAGAAAATTGTCCAAAATCAGGGTGGGCGGAAGGGGGTCAGGAGGCGGGACCACAGTCCGCAATCAAGGCTGGTCAGGCGGGCGTCCGGGAGGCCAGACCAGCGAGTCTAGCCGTGGCCCATCAGGCGGGCGTCCGGGAGGCCAGACCAACGAGTCTAGCCGTGGCTTTTCAGGCGGGCGTCCGGGAGGCCAGACCAGGGAGTCTAGCCGTGGCCATTCAGGCGGGCGTCCGGGAGGACATTGCAGCCGCATGGAGTGTCGCGCCGAGGGCAAGACGAAAGGCGGCTGCGGGTCGGGTGGCGCAGAGGCAGAGACGAGACGCGGCGGCGGGTCGTCGGGCGGCGCCGCCGAGGCAGGAGCTTGGAGCAGTGGCGAGGCGGGTGCCGCCGAGGCAGGAACTTGGAGCGGCGGCTGGTCGTCGAACCCCGCCGAGACAGGAACGTGGAGCGGCGGCCGGTCGTCGAGCCCCGCCGAGACAGGAACATGGAGCGGCGGCCGGTCGTCGAACGCCGCCGAGACTGGAACGTGGAGCGGCGGCCGGTCGTCAAACCCCGCCGAGACAGGAACGTGGAACGGCGGCCGGTCGTCGAACCCCGCCGAGACAGGAACGTGGAGCGGCGGCCGGTCGTCGAACCCCGCCGAGACAGGAACGTGGAGCGGCGGCCGGTCGTCGAACCCCGCCGAGACAGGAACGTGGAGCGGCGGCCGGTCGTCGAACCCCGCCGAGACAGGAACGTGGAGCGGCGGCCGGTCGTCGAACCCCGCCGAGACAGGAACGTGGAGCGGCGGCCGGTCGTCGAACCCCGCCGAGACTGGAACGTGGAGTGGCGGCTGGTCGTCGAACCCCGCCGAGACAGGCACCGGGAGCGGCGGCGCTTCATCGGGCGCCGCTGTGGCAGAGACGAGATGCGACAGCGGGTCGTCATCCACCGCCCAGGCAGGAAACTGGAGCGCCGGCGGATCGTCGAGTCCCGCCGAAAAAGGAGCTTGGGGCGACGGCGGATCGTCGAGCACCGCCGAGGCAGCGACGGGAAGCGACGGCGTGTCCTCGGGCGCCGCATGGACAGGGAATTGGGGTGGAATTTGGAGCGGCGGCGGGCCGGGCGCAGCGGGGACAGGGACTGGTGGCGGACGCCGAACGTGCTCCGCCGGAACAGGGACTTGTGGCGGACGCAGGATGTGCTCCGTCGGAACAGGGACTAGTGGCGGACGCAGAACGTGCTCCGCCAGAACTGGGACTTGTGGCGGACGCAGGGCGTGCTCCGCCGGAACAGGAACTGGTGGCGGACGCAGGACGTGCTCCGCCGGAACAGGGACTTGTGGCGGACGCAGGCCGTGCTCCGCCGGAACAGGGACTTGTGGCGGACGCAGGGCGTGGTCCGCCGGAACAGGGACTTGTGGCGGACGCAGGGCGTGCTCCGCCGGAACAGGGACTTGTGGCGGACGCAGGGCGTGCTCCGCCGGAACAGGGACTTGTGGCGGACGCAGGGCGTGCTCCGCCGGAACAGGGACTTGTGGCGGACGCAGGACGTGCTCCGCCGGAACAGGGACTTGTGGCGGACGCAGGACGTGATCCGCCAGAACAGGGACTTGTGGCGGACGCAGGACGTGCTCCGCCGGAACAGGGACGTGTGGCGGACGCAGGGCATGCTCCGCCGGAACAGGGACTGGTGGCGGACGCAGGACGTGCTCCGCCGTAACAGGGACTGGTGGCGGACGCAGGACGTGCTCCGCCGGAACAGGGACTTGTGGCGGACGCAGGGCATGCTCCGCCGGAACAGGGACTGGTGGCGGACGCAGGACGTGCTCCGCCGTAACAGGGACTGGTGGCGGACGCAGGACGTGCTCCGCCGGAACAAGGACTTGTGGCGGACGCAGGGCGTGCTCCTCCGGACCAGGGACTTGAGGCGGACGCAGAACGTGCTCCGCCAGAACAGGGACTTGTGGCGGACGCGTGGCGTGCTCCGCCGGAACAGGGACTGGTGGCGGACGCAGGACGTGCTCCGCCGGGACAGGGACTTGTGGCGGACGCAGGACGTGCTCCGCCGGAACAGGGACTTGTGGCGGACGCAGGACGTGCTCCGCTGGAACAGGGACTTGAAGCGCTGGCGAGGCGCCGGAACGGGGGTCAGCAGCTCTTGGGAGGCCAGAACGGGCCCCAGCAGCTCGGGGGGAACCGGGACGGGGCTTATCAGCTGGCGGGGAGCCGGAACGGGACTCATCCGCTGGCGGGGAGCCGGAACGGGGCTCATCCGCTGGCGGGGAGCCGGAACGGGGCTCAGCAGCTGGCGGGGAGCCGGGACGGGGCTCATCAGCTGTCGAGGAGCCGGGACGGGGCTCAGCAGCTGGGGAGGAGCCGGGACGGGGCTCAGCAGCTGGGGAGGAGCCGGAACAGGGTTCAGCAGCTGGCGGTGAGCCGGAGTGGGACTCTGGAGGCTGCGTGGGTTGCTGCAGCTGGCGAGGAGCCAGGACGGGACGCTGCAGCTGGCGAGGAGCCGGGACAGGACGCTGCAGCTGGCGAGGAGCCGGGACGGGACGCTGCAGCTGGCGAGGGGCGGCACTGGAGGCTGCAGCTGACGAGGGGCCGGCACTAGAGGCTGCAGCTGACGTGGGGCCGGCGCTGGAGGCTGCAGCTGACGAGGGGCCGGAACTGGAGGCTGCAGCTGGCAAGGAGCCGGGACGGGGCTCGGCAGCTGGCGAGGGGGCGGAACGGGGCTCGGCAGCTGGCGAGGGGCCGGAACGGGGCTCGGCAGCTGGCCAGGGGCCAGAACGGGGCTCGGCAGCTGACGAGGGGCCGGGACGGGAGGCTGCAGCTCGTGAGGAGTTGGGTCGGGGGCCTGATCCCTATCGCCCCTCTACCATCCGTAGAGGGGCGAAAACCTTCAATAAGGACAAAATTCCACTCCTCCCTTCCGGCATGGAACGAGATTATGCTCCTGATCTTTGAACAGAGGCGGTTTGTATCCAAAACAAGCCATAAAGGGAGACATACCTGTGGCCGTGGTGGAGAGGGAGTTGTGGGCGTACTCGACCCAGGGTAGCGCGTCGCTCCAGGAGTCCGGGTTGCGGGCCACCACGCATCGGAGGACGGCTTCCAGGTCTTGGTTCGCCCGTTCCGTCTGGCCGTTGGATTGGGGGTGGTAGCCCGAAGAGAGACTGGCGGTGGCCCCGACTGCCTTGCAGAATTCCTGCCAAACTTGAGAGGCGAATTGGGGGCCCCGGTCGGACACGATGTCCTCTGGGATGCCGTGGGGTCGGAAAATGTGTTGTGTGATGAGTTTGGCTGTCTCCAGTGCGGTGGGCAGCTTGGGCAGGGGGACGTAATGGACGCACTTGGAAAAGCGGTCGACCAGGGTGAGGATGACGGTGTGTCCGTTTGAAGGAGGGAGGCCAGTGACGAAGTCCAGAGCGACGTGGGACCAGGGACGGCTCGGGATGGGCAGGGGCTGGAGGAGGCCGGCCGGGACCGCGTGGGAGGCCTTCCCGCGGGCGCAGACGGAGCAGGCCCCCACGAACTCCCGTGTGTCCTTCGCCATCCGGGGCCACCAGAAGCGCTGCTGGAGGAAACGAAGCGTGCGTGCCACGCCCGGGTGGCAAGTGAGTGAGGATGAGTGGCCCCATTGAAGTACCTGGGACCGCGCTGCGTCGGGAACGAACAGGCGGTCGGAAGGGACTGGGCGCGGGTCGGGTTGCTGCTCCTGAGCGTCACGGACGACCTGCTCGATGTCCCAGGTGGCCGCTCCCAGTAGGCAGGAGGAGGGAAGAATGGGCTCCGGAGCGTCAGGGCTGGCGGGGGGCGAGAACTGACGTGAGAGGGCGTCCGCCTTACCGTTGTTTGAGCCGGGTCGAAAGGAGAGGGTGAAGTTGAAACGGCTCAAAAACAGGTTCCAGCGCGCCTGGCGGGGGTTCAGCCTCTTGGCGGACTGCAGGTAGGCCAAGTTCTTGTGGTCTGTCCAGACCACGAAGGGGGTCGAGGTGCCTTCGAGCCAGTGCCGCCACTCCTGGAGAGCCCATACCACCGCGAGGAGTTCCCGGTTGCCCACATCGTAGTTTCTCTCAGCGGGGGACAGGCGCCTGGAGAAAAATACGCATGGGTGGATTACCTGGGTACCGGGATACCGCTGAGAGAGGACGGCCCCCCCCCCGGTGTCGGAGGCGTCCACCTCCACGATGAACTGGAGCGAGGGGTCTGGGTGCCGGAGTACTGGGGCGCTGGTGAAGGCCCCCTTTAGGCGGGTGAAGGCCTGGGAAGCCGCCTGGGTCCACTGGAACGTGGTGGCTGTGGAGGTAAGCGCGGTGAGTGGACTGGCGACCTTACTATAGTCCCGGATGAAGCGGCGGTAGAAGTTCGCAAATCCAAGGAAGCGTTGGAGCTCCTTCCGGGTGGTGGGCTGGGGCCACTCCGCTACGGCCTGGATTTTGGCCGGGTCGGGACGAAGCTGCCCCCGGGCGATGATGTAACCCAGGAAGGGTACGGACGAGACGTGGAACTCGCACTTTTCGGGTTTCACGTAGAGGCGATTTTCCAGGAGGCGCTGGAGGACCAGTCGGACATGTCGGCGGTGGTCTGAGAGAGAACGGGAGAATATGAGAATGTCGTCCAGATATATGAATACGAACCGGTTGAGCATGTCGCGGAAGATGTCCGTCATTAGGGCCTGGAAGACGGCGGGGGCGTTGGTAAGGCCGAAGGGCATCACCAGGTATTCGAAGTGTCCCAATGGTGTGTTGAACGCCGTCTTCCACTCGTCCCCTTCCCTGATGCGGACCAGTTGGTATGCGTTTCGTAAGTCCAGTTTGGAGAAGACCTGGGCCTCACACAGAGGTTCGAACGAGGGGTCGATGAGGGGAAGCGAGGACTTGTTCTTCACCGTAATCTGGTTTAAGGGTTTGAAATCGATGCAGGGGCGGAGCGAGGCGTCCTTCTTTTTAACGAAGAAAAACCCCGCGCCCAGGGGGGAAGACGAGGGACAAATGAGCCCGGCCGCGAGCGACTCGCGGATGTATGTTTCCATGGACTCTTTCTCTGGCCTGGAGATATTGTATAGGCGGGTGTTGGGCAGGGGGGCCCCCGGGAGGAGGTCGATGGCGCAGTCGTAGGGCCGATGGGGGGGGAGGGTGCGGGCGAGGTCCTTACTGAAGACCTGCGCCAGGTCGTGGTACTCCGGGGGGACGGTGGAGACGTCAGGCGGAGGGGGTGCGGGTGGAGTAGAGGAAGGGGCCGGATCCGCTGAGCGCAGGCAGTGGGAGTGGCAGAATTCACTCCATCCGGTCAACACGCACTTCCTCCAATCGATGGCGGGGTTGTGGTTCTGGAGCCAGGGGAACCCTAAGACCAGAGGGACCTGGGGGGAGTGAATCAGGAACAGCCTGATGGACTCCCGGTGGTTACCAGAGACTATGAGGGTCAGGAGAGTGGTCTGTTGGGAGACCCGGGCGATGAGGTGCCCGTCCAGCGCGACCACCCGCCGGGGGGATGGAATGGGTTCCACGGCGATGCCGAGCTGGCGGGCTAGGGTCAGGTCCAAAAAGCTGCCGTCGGCCCCCGAGTCGACCAGCGCGGTGACCGAGAGGGGGGTGTGTTGACCCAGCAGCCGGACGGAGATAGACATCCGGGAGGAAGAGCCAGAGGCGGATACCAGCAGGCTCGGCGTTGGGCTCTCCGTCAACGACGAGCCTGCTCTTTTGGTTTGCTGGGGCAATGGGCCAGGAAGTGGCCGGGGAGGCCGCAGTACAGGCAGAGCTGGTGGGACCGGCGGCGCTGGCGCTCCAGAGGGTCCAGGGTGGTCCTCCCCACCTGCATGGGTTCCTCCGCGCAGGTCGGGGGCTGGACTGGCGACGGCGAGCGGACCTCGGTGCGGGGGATCGCTGCGCGGACGGCGACTCTGGATGGGCGTCGGGACCGATCGACCTGCCGGTCCCGAAGCCGGTGGTCCACCTTGATGGCCAGGGCGATTAACTCCTCGAGGGTCGTTGTTTCGTCGCGGACGGCCAGCTCGTCCTTGAGGGCGTCGGTCAGCCCGTTTAGAAACACCTCGCGGAGAGCCGGCTTGTTCCAGCGGCTCTCGTGGGCCAGGATGCGGAAATCAACGGAGAAGTCGGCAGCGGAACGGGAACCTTGTCGGAGGGAAAGGAGTCGGCGGGACGCCTCGCGCCCTTGCACCGGGTGGTCGAAGACGCGGCGTAGTTCCTGGCTGAATTCCGCGTAGGTGGACATCACCGGCGACGCCGCCTCCCATAGTGCGGTCGCCCATTTGGCGGCGCGGCCGCGGAGCAAGTTGATCGTGTAAGCGATCTTGGCTCGCTCGGTAGCATAGCTGTGGGGCTGAAGGTCGAAGACCAGGGAAGTGCTGAGCAGAAACTGGCTACACGAGCCCAAGTCCCCGGAGTAGGCTTCGGGGGTAGAAACGTGGGGCTCCCGCCCGCCCGCGTAAGGCAGCGCGGCGGCCGGGGGAGCCGGGGTCGCATCCCTGGGGAGGTTGGGGGGTAGGCGAGCGAACCCACCTGGTTCGAGAGGTGCGTGAGCTGGCGATGGATGGCTTGTAGGGGGCCCGGAAACTCCTGCAGCATCCGCTCGTGGCGCTCGAGCACGCTGCCCTGGTGGGCGAGCGCTTCTCCCAGGGGGTCCGAGGTCGCGGGGTCCATTGACTTGGCCGGATTATACTGTCGTGGTTCATTGAACCGTGTGTGAGGGAAGGAGGACCCAAAGGCGACAGGGGAGTTTGAGACAGGGTTTATTGCGGAAGGAGGCTGGGCGGCAAGCTCGGAGGGAACCACCACCAGGCGGGCGTCGGCGCGGCGAACGCCGGGAGGAGTCGACGTGCAGGCGTCGGAGTGGCAGTCACCGGAAGGCACGGATGGGTGCGCGTCGGAAGGGGATGCGCCGGGAGGCGAAGTCGAACTGGCGGAGTAGCGGGAGGCACGGCGGAGCGGAGAGCGCTGGCGGGATGCGTGCCGGGCAGGATCTTGGAGGCGGTGGCGGGCTGAGCGGGTCCGGACGGGTTCAGGTCGGCTAGACGGGGAAACAGAGAGAGCAGGGGTCAAGCAGGCACGAGAGCACGAGGAGTCGGGCGATCGGGGAGCGAAGCGTGACATGAGCCAGTACCACGTGAGGTGACGAGATAATCCGGCGTCGAGCTCCTGGCGTGGCTGGATCTTATACTGCCCGTTGATTGTAGTCAACGAGCCGCAGGTGCGCCGGAGCCGACGCCCACTTCCTCCGGAGGAGAGCCTGGCTGGAAGGGTCGCGCACCTGCAAGTAATCAGAGACTGCCAGGCCCTCCTCCCCAACCCGAACCGTCACATATATAAAAAACATTTCAATGTGCCTAGTGAAAAATAACAAAACTGTCTCCACGCAGAGCTTGTCCCTGGGGTGACTTGGTGGAGGCCCTTGCCTCGTTGTAGGAGAAGACAGCCGTCTTTACCTCCCGGATCTTCGTGTATGGTGTATGTGTGCACGTATAGGCAGGGGCAAAAAAGGGTCCATGTGTTATTTAGGTTTCAGTGTCCAGTTCGAGTTCGTCATTGTCCAGTTTGAATTCGTCATTCTCAACATCAATCAGGTTATAATGGTACATTTGAGCAACAAACATGCGATTAACCATCCTTTTTGTCATAGGAACAATACAACATGAACAGACTACACATAACAGAATGAAAATCACAATTATCCCAACAAATGGCAGCAGGATTTTTCATAAGACCTGCGTCCAGTTGCCGGAAAACAACCAGTCCAACCATCCGGGTGTAGTAATTTCGTCTTGGGCCATTGTGTCTCTTAAATTCTTCATAGTGGCCATAGCATCAATAATTGTCTCATTTTCATTTGGAATGTATGTGCAGCAATGTTCTCCGATCAAAGCACATACACCACCTTGCGGTGCAAGGGCTAAATCTACAGCCATTCTAGTTTGTAAAGCCATCATTCTTAAGGCTGAAATTTCTCTGTTTTGTGCGTCATTAATGTCAATGGATGCATTCACAAATACTTGGAATCTATAATCAATAGTTTCTACTCTAAGGGCGACTTTAGAGACACCAATAGACGGGAACAAAGAATGTGCTAAATGATCCCCAGTTGTCCAGTACCTATGTTCCCAGGGGACATTACTTCCCCATACTGGATCATGAGTCTGGAAAGTCACGAATCTTTTTGTTCTGAGGCTTCTAACATTCGTATCTGTGGCTGGTTGTGTGGTTATAATGTACGTGTGGTCTGAGACTGTGACTGGTGTGCAAATAGTGGAGGCGTTTCTAGGAAGTTTGATGTATGCTTTCCATCCGCATAGCCACCAGATCCCATCCAAAGTTTTTACATCCTCTGGGGCTGGAATATCTATAATTTCATTACAATGTGTAAGGTCAACTGACGGGTAAGAATTAATGCCGGTAAGGTTTACACATACAGGAAAGCAAGATGTATTAGTCTCGACTGAATGGCATTGTCCTAAATGGTCATTTTCTAATGTTACTCTAACTCCTAATAATTCTGTATATTTCAAAGCTGACAATTCAGCATGTTTTCTACCTTGGGTTGGTAAGTTTAGGGTTTCATTAATCGTTCCCAAAGCGTCTAAATATGTAAGTGGTGTGGCATATAGGTGTGGTTGACTCACTGCATGGGGGAGGATTGAACAAACATAGCAACCCGATGCGTTTTGTCGTCTAGCTGTCATGTTAGCATAACGCCACCAAGTGTTGGCGGCAAGTGGGTGTGGAATGTCTTCTCCGTGGCTGTGGTCAGTCCATGAATATTCTAAAACATCATCATTGTCCTTTGCAAATTCTTCGACTTGAGGTTTGATTAGTCTCTGCGCTAGTGGTAGGTACGGATTGCCGCCCACTACTTGAGGTTTAGTTTTGGGCGACAGAATGCAAACTTGGACTTTGAAAACGGGGTCAGGGCCCAGTATTACTGGGCTGAGGACAAAATAAGTACAACCTAGGGAAGTAGGTTGGACATCTATGATCAAGTGAGTGTTATTCTTCACCATTTTGGGGAACATGGATTGGTAGGCCACGGCCTGCTGAGTAATGGCCCATTGGGGGTGTGACTTCACATGTAACGGATAATAGGTGTACAGGAACACTGAGGCCCATGCTTCTTCATTGGGTCTTCCAGGGGCTAGTTCATTTGGTGGGGGAACTCCTGCATACCATTCATACCAGCTGTAATGTTCTCCCTTTTTCATCGGACCAGATGGTCGTCCTTTATTTTTCAGACATCGATAGCAGTAAGTGTTCAGTCCTGCGAAAGGGATTATTATTTTGGCCTTGGTCGCACTGAGTGGCAGACAATAAGTACAAGGCTGGATGTCCTTGGCGGAGCTGCTTGTTGTGGGGCACTTCTCACGCTGTTGGTCGTTGCCCCAAATTTGGCCTAGGATACTGGTTCCGGCTGATCCAATCAGTAGCTCCCCCAGCAGGAGGAGTAAGGCAATGGTCGCCATTAATTGAGTTCGATGACCTTTTTGCAGTGACTCTGGTGGATCCACGTGTCTCTTTCAGCGATTTTCAGAGCCGTGGGTGTGGTGAGCAGGACCGTGAAGGGGCCTTCCCAGCGTGGGCTTGACCAAGTCTTGCGCTTCACCACCTTCACCAGCACCAGGTCACCGGGGGTCACTGACTCCTGCAAGGGAGATAAAGGAATAGAGGGCAGATCATTTGTTCTCCACACATTTTTCTCTTTGAACAGCTTACAAAGCCATTCCGTCAATGGGTCTGCCGTTTTTTCAGTGTCTGACCAAGGTTGGCTTTCCCATAATGGGAGTATGAATGGTCTACCATGTACTGCTTCAAATGGCGTAATACCAGTATTGGATGGTGTGATTCTCATGTATGTCTTAACTAAAGATAAACATTCTGGCCACGGTTTTCCTGTTTCTTCCATTGTCTTTTTTAACCTTAATTTCACTGTGGCGTTTGTTCTTTCAACTAAACCTGCACTCTGTGGATGATATGCACAGTGATGTTCAAGTGTAATGCCTAAGTGTGTGGCCATTTTATTAACTACTTCATTCACAAAATGGCTGCCGTTGTCACTCCATAGCACCCTAGGGATGCCATGATCTGGAATTATGTGTTTGCAAATAGCTTTAGCAACTGTTAGTGCGTTAGGGTGCCCTGTCGGCACAATCTCCACCCATTTGGTCAGTGAGTCAACCAACACAAGACAGTATTTATAAAGGGCCACTCCTAGACAATTCTATGAAATCCATATGTACAACTTCAAATGGGTAAGTCCCAGCCGGGCATTTCCCCCTTTTTGGTCTTATGTTCCCTTGAACATTATGTTTACTGCACACTAGACATGACCTGCAAAAAGTTTTAAAATAGGTTTGTAGTCCTAGTGGTATTGTAAATGTTTGCTGTATTATGGATATCATCCCCCCTGTTGAGACATGGGAATTCCCATGACTCAATTTAGCTATGATTTGAAAAAGATTTCGGGGGATGACAGGTTTGTCATCTTTGTGATAGAGTCCATCTTCTGTCTTGACAATGTCTTGAGCTGTCCATTGTTGTTTTTCTTTCTCTGGTGCAATGTTTGGCATGTCGATCAATACTTGTCGTGGAATAGTTTCTGGTTCTTTCTGTTCTTCAGTGGTGAATGTTGCTGAAATTTGCTGTGCTGCTTCTTTAGCTGCTTTATCCGCTTTAGCGTTTCCTTTGGAAATTGAGTCTTCTTTGTATGTATGTGCTTTGCATTTGCAGATTGCAACTTTGGAGGGCAGCATAATGGCTGTCAAGAGTTCTTTCAATAATTTGGCGTGTTGCACTGTTTTCCCAGTTGACGTCTTCATTCCCCTTCTTTCCCATTGGGCGGCGAAAGTGTGAATGGTTGAGAAGGCGTACTGGCTGTCTGTGTAAATTGTAACTGGTTTTCCTTTAAATAGCTTGCACGCTTCTGTTAGGGCAACAATTTCAGCTGCTTGGGCGGAGTAATTACTCGGTAATTTTTCTGCCCTGAGGATTTCCTCTTGTGTTACTACAGCATAACCAGTCATGTTTGATCCTGTCATGTTTTTGCTTGCCGACCCGTCCACAAACACCACATCTCCTTCGTTCAGTGGTGTGTCTTGTAGGTCCGGTCTTGGTTTACAAATTTCTTCTGTTTTCTCTTTACAGCTGTGTGGTTCCCCATCACCTTCTGTTGGTAACATAGTTGCTGGATTTAATGCGTTGCATCTTTTTATGGTCAGGTGGGGTTGAGATAATAAGACTGCAGTTAATGATAGATGTCTGGCTGGTGACAAAAAGGACATCTTGGTCTGAGTGAGTAGAATGTCCACTGAGTGGCTGACTAGTAGTGTTAAAGGATGGAATAACACCACTTCGGCTGACGATTGGACAGCCATTGCTGCTGCACAGACTGATTGTACACAATGGGGAAGAGCTTGTGCTACTGGGTCCAACTTCTTGGAGTAGAACGCTACTGGTTTCAAATATGTCCCATGTTGCTGCAGCAGGACAGACGTCATGAATCCGTTTTTGCAGTCCACCGTTTGGGTAAAGGGTTTCTTATAGTTGGGGTATCCAATCACTTCCGATGATGCAATCAGCTCTTTTATTTTGGTGAAACTTCCTTAAGCTGCTGCGGACCACGTCAATGTAGCTGAAAGTGGTAAATCTTCAGTATAGATTAAATCCAGTAGGGGTTGCGTTGTTTCAGCATAATCTTGGATCCATAACCTGCAGTAATTGGCTAGTCCTAAGAACGCCATCATTTGTCTTTTTGTAGTTGGTCTTGGCGCATTCAGGATAGCTGATTTCCGGTCAGCAGTTAGTCTCCTTCCTTGTCCTGTCACCAGGTGGCCCAAAAACACCACTTCTTCCTGCGCCCATTGCAGTTTGTTCAATGAAGCTTTGTTGCCCGTTTTGGCCAAATGTTGACACAGTTTTGTGGCTTCTTCTTGGTTTTCTTCTTTCGTTGGACTTGCTAGCAGGATGTCGTCCACATAAATCAATAGTTGTGACGTTTCTTTAAGTTCAAGGGTACTGAGGCAATTGGATAGTTCTTGGGAGAAGATTGTTGGGCTTTCAGCATATCCTTGAGGGAGTCTCGTGTACGTGTATTTTTTCCCCTCGAAGGTGAATCCAAACCAGTTCCTTGCTGTAAGGTGTAAAGGTATTGAGAAAAATGCATTGCTGAGGTCAATCACGGTAAAAAAATTTTGTCCGGGCTTGATCTCATTCATCAAAGTGTGTGGGTCTGGGACACACGGTGCTCTTTGGTTTACTGCAGCATTTACGGCTCTGAGATCGTGGACCATTCTCCAACTGGTCGAGTCCGCTTTTTTTACTGGGAAGATTGGTGTATTACATCGTACCGTTGGGGCTTCTATCAAAATGCCAGCTCTGAGCATATTTTCAATTACTGGCGCTATGCCTTCTTTGGCATCTGGTTTTAGAGGATACTGCCTGATAATTGGTCGATAATTGCTTTTTGGTTCAATCATGACTTCAGTAGCAGTGGTCATTTTTCCCACATCCGTTTTCGAACTTGCCCATAGGGAGGTTGGAATGTTTGGAAAATCTGTTGCTTCATAGAAGACAGTGGTTTCGCTGTCTTCTTTTTCATGACATCATGCACTAAGGTGGGTTTCAGGTGTGACTTGAGTCACCCAGTTTAGTGTTTTCCGGTACACCATACCTAAGCCGCATATTTGTTTTCTGGACACTCCTCCTGGTAGAGGTTCCCACGGGGAATGCGGTTTCCAGTCCTCATTCACAATCGTGCGCATGTGGTCTCCCACCATTTTCCAGCTGATGTTATTCGGCTTTGCCAAGGAGATGTGCAGTGGTGGGTCTGGACGGGTGTGAATTATGTTGTTGTCCTTTAGTTCTCGAGGTGTTGTTGCTGTTGCAGCCATCCATTGGGATTCATTGCTCCAGTAGAGTTTATCCAGGTACATCTTCATTGGTTTTAGCTTCTTCCAGGCATTCAGGAAGTCTCCAGGTGGTGGTGTTCTTAAGTATTCAATTGTGCAATGGAGTGGGAATTGCGTTTGTGGTTTCCAGTCTTTCCCTTGGAGTAGTTTATTGGGCATTTCTTGGAGGTCTTCAGTAATCAATTGTGGTCCTGTGGTTATTAGGTCCAAGCTGTAGAAGGTGGAAGGGCCTCCTTTTTCTTCCAAGATCATCATTTGTTTAACTTCCTGTCCTCGCTTCATCACTGTCATTTTTTCTCCTTCTACTGTGAGAACGAGCTGGAGGGTTTTGATTAAGTCTCTTCCCAAAAGGTTGGACGGACATTCTGGAACTACGACTAACCTCTTGCCTCGATATAAACTTCCATCTTCATCTTCTATTGTGAGGGGTTCGGTATAAAACCGTTGCGCTGCCTTTCCTCCTACTCCTATCACCATGACAGCTTTGTTTGACAGTTTGGTCCCTGCAGGTAGGGCTTTGATTACTGAACTTTCTGCTCCAGAGTCAACTATAAATTGTTTTGTTGTTTTCTTTGGGCCTAATTGTAGTGTTCTCATTGGTGGGTCCACTGAAGAAGCCATTCCAAACAAGACAGATAAATCTAAAACGACCAGTGGCGATTCTAAGGTTACTTCTTCTTCATCTTCGCTATTGCTGAGCAGCCTTTGCTCAGGTTGTTCTTCGCCTTGTGGCTGGTAACTTACTAGTCACATGTTACCGGTATAGCCTTCTTCTGGTGTGGTCTTCCTGGGTGGTTGACGGCAGTCTCTGGCAAAATGTCCTAGTTTGCCACAATTGTAGCAGCCGTCATCTCTGTTGGAAAATCGTCCTCGACCTTGTCCCCTAGCACCATAATATTTGCCGCGCCTTCGTCCTCGTCCTCTGTCCCCTTGACCTTGATAGTAGATGGGGGCGGAGGCCGCTGTGGAAAGGCCCTTCATTACAGCAGCCAAAGTGGTCGATGTGTTTCGCTCCTTCTCTTTCTTCTGGATTTCCTCGGCATGGGAGGCATATTCGATGAGCGTATCGAGGTTCGCAGTTCGCCATCCAACGTGGTGTTTGCAGATGAAGTCTCTGGTGGATTCATGGATGCCATCTAGGTAGGTCGACTCCAAGAGGATTTGGTACGGGCTGTTGTCTGCATTGTCTTCCTGTAGGCCGCAATAGAGCCTGTAGACTCCAGATAACCTTTCCAAATACCGGCGGACAGATTCCATGTCTTCTTAGCGGCATTGTCTGATCTTTGTGTTGTCTGGTTGCTTCTTGAAGATTTTTCTTGCTTCATCAAACATGGCGCGGATTGCGTTTGCGAGCTCGGGAGCTCCAGGCTGGAGGGGCTGGCCTATGGCATCATAAGGGTTGAAGGCACCTCTGATTCTGCCATATCTATATCCTAGGATCATTCTCATGCATGTTTCAAATTCCTTTCCATTCAGGTGGTAGCTATTCATCAGGTCGTGCATACTCTCAATCCATTTCTCCACATCCGCTTCGATTGGAGGAATTGATTGGCAGGCCGCCTTGCATTCATCTTGGGTCCAGGGCCTGTAGACCATGATGGTAGGTTCATGTGGGTGGCCATTTGCATCATCAGTCCCAAAAGCTGGGTTGGCAACGGCCACCATCGGGTAGGTCTCTACACTGGGCAGCGGTGGGTAGAGGTTCGTGGCTTGAAAGACTTGTGCTCTTTCAGGGTCATTGAGTGATTTTTCCATCGGCTTTGCTTGAGCTCTCTTTTTCATTTGCTCCCTTGTTCCAGCCGCGGGGGGCCACCGTGTGGAATCAAATGAGGCAGGAGGGGCCGTGTGTGAAGAGCGGGGAGTGTCATTTTTCTCCTCGCTCTCCTGGGGCGGCATCTCATCCTCACTTGGCTCCGCCTCTAGGGCTGTGGCCGCCTGTCTTCCTGCTTGCGCAGCAGTTTGAGTTCGCTCGTTGAACAGTGCACTTCCTCTCTTGCCTCTGACTCCGGTCTCGTCATCTTTCTTTACTTTCATCTGATAAACTTTCTTCTCCTCTTTTGTTTTAATATCTTCCACTCTCTTCTCTCTTCTCTTCTTCTTCTCTCTACCCACTTCATGATAGCCCTCAGTTGCCTGTCCACTGATTTAGTGTTCTTCGCCTTTCTTATCTTCCTTTTTCTTTTTTCCATCAACGCACTTCTCACTGCTTCAAAATTCGCTGGATCTTTCAGACGTGGCTTAAAGTCATATTTCTTCACCCATTCCTCCAAAAATTGGCAACAGTCCGGGTCATACCCGTTCATAAACTTCACATCTGGGTTTGCTTTCAACTCTTTGGTCACATTTTGACCCATTTTATGCTATCGTCTGGTCCGTTACTTCTGTTAAACCACGCACACACACTCGCACATGCACGTACACACGCTTCCACACTCAATCACTCCCACCCCCCTTTCTCTCAACCTCAGCCTTTTTTCCTTTGTTCCACACACACAGCTTCTCCAGCGCCAAACTTCACGCATACATCTCTCAGTCAAAATGAGCAGTCTGCTTGCCAAAGAAATTCAAATAAAAATGATAAAAACCACCAAAAATAATACCTTATTATTCCCTAAATTTTAATGTGAAATTGTGAGTAGACCTCGAGGTTTTCAACGTACCGAGAGACGTTTAATTTGCAGAAACCATTTCCCTTCTCCAGGCGGATTTTTCTCTAAAATTTGCTCAATTTATGGCCCAATTCGCTACCATCGACGCCGAGGAACAAATCAATTTGTTCACCGTGCTATCCGTGTCTAAAATTTGCTCAGTTTCAACAAGTCACAGCTCAGTTTCAACGAGTTATGGTCAATTCGCTACCAATGAGTTATGGCCTAATTCGCTACCGATTATTTTTATATAACTCCTTGGACTAGCACGATGCAGTTTTATTACCGTACTGACTAAACGGTCGAGGCCTGGCCTCTGCGCGCGCTTTCATCCCTCACATAAATCACCCCTTCCCAATTATTTTAATATTTTAAAATTTAAAATGGTGGTACAAAATAATTTGAAAAACAATACCTGGTCTCCTCTGGATCAGCCTTGTCCGCTAGGGAACCGACATCCGGGCAGACGGCCGTGGCAGGAACTCGGAAGCCCGCTTTCTTTCAATGGGAAAGCGCTGACGTCAGATTCGGTGGCGTCCAAAATGTCCAGCGACGAGCGCCCGTCCGGGTGTGGCTCCCGGGGATCGGCACCAAATAAATGTCAGGTTTAAAATGCCCTGACGTCTTTTTTAGACTGAACGTTACAGAGAACCAGAGAATACCAGTTAGAGTTTTGTCTTTTTATCCTTCGCGAAGGGAGAGGAAGGCAGATAGACACGAGCGTCTTGTTTCGCTCAAGGCTTTGCAACCTCTGGTCTTCCTTCCCCTTGCTAGATCTTTTTATTAACAACCTTGGCAGACAAAGGAGGTCTGTCTGCTGAAATTCTAGCAGGCAGGCAGGAAGCAATCAATCAATGGTCAGTTTAAAACTTCAGCCTGAGGCAGAAGACTTCAACACTAAAACAGAGCTCTTGTGTGTGTGTGTGTGTGGGGGGGGGTGTGGGGGTGTGTGTGTGTGTGTACAATTATTACTGATACAAATAATACAAATGTATAAAAGATGATTAGGAATACACAAAATGATTATATAACGTTAGTTGAGGTTATTAATCCTCAGCTTATCTCACACGAGAGGTGGCATATCCTTTACTTGGGCGCCGTCGTTGACCACCCCGCGGAGGTCCAGGATAGATGGCCAACCGGGTGCCCAAGTAAAGGTCTGATGGGTGTGATTCAGGGGTGGACTCAAAGGACTCGTAAGGAAACCGTGACAAAAACTGACTGGGAGAAGAAAACTCAGGAGAAAAATCAAAATCTGGGTCAAACTCGAAATCAGACAACTGAAAATAGGGGTCATCATCTAAATCTGAATTAACAAAAACATGGGGGGACAAAATGGTGTCGTAATCAAGGATGTTAACACAAGACGAAGAAGAGTGGCAAACTGGCTTGGCGGAACATATGGAACTCACACGAAGGGGATGGTCGGCAGGCTGAGGGGGGTACCAGCTTGAGCGGCGACGGCGAACTCGTCGCCGTGAGCTTCCTGCTGGGTCCAGTACGGGTTGGTTCATTCTGTCAGGGTTGAGGAAGATGAGGACCCAAACGCAGGGAAGCCAGGCAGGGGTAACTTAAAGGGCATTTATTAAACAGAAAACTAAGGCAAACAAGGAACTTGGAAAAACTTAACGACAGGAAACCAACTACAGGGAGAGGCGACCGGAACTGGCAACAGGGACAGGCAACCGGGACAAGCGACACTTAAAATGACAATGAACCAACAAGAACTGAAAGCAACCAGGGAACTAAATACACACAAATTGACGAGACAACGAGGAGCACCTGGACAAGACATGGAGGGTTGGAAGGACCGGATTGGTTAACACTAGGGCTTGGGTAAACGAGCACAGGTGGACACAATAGACAAGACACATGAACAAGGCCAAAACATGAAACCAAATACTAAACCAAAAATAACAAATACAAATCATGACAATATGTCAATTTTTCGACGTATTTTGATCACTAAAATGGAGGTACTTTCTAGACTTATATACCCATCCTTCTATTTATTTATTTTGGAAAGTCTAATCAAAATCAATAATTCAAACAAACTTCAAATTTATTTGGAAAAATTAACATCTGTTCTGTCCTCACTAAATGACTGTATGACTGCTCTATCCAGCTAGACAGACAGCTAACAGACGAGACGTTTGTATGGCCTTCAGAGTCCATTTATTCATCTCTTGATAAATATTTGTTTTGTAAAACTGCAATAAACAAAATACAATGTATTAATACAGCATATCAAATGTCTAACATTGTTTTCTGGCTACACTAGCATACATCTATGTCAAAATGTAAGAAATAAAATACAAATGATGCCAACACAAAGTGTATATTTAAGTTGTTTAGAGCGAGAATATTACCTTATAGAACATACATTCTGAATAAGGACAAATAATACAACTTAAGTAAGCTAACACTATTAGCCTAATTAGCAAAATAAAGTCTGATAGCATACGATGCTAACAAATGCTAACGAAACGATTCATTTTAAACACAGATGTAGCCACATCTGCCTTCGCAAACACATGTAACTAGCTTTTTAATGCGGCAGATTGGAGAAATAATTCATTTTATCAGGAATGGTCACTTCCAGCCTTACGTGGGACAAGACGACATTGGGTACGTGTTATTATCGGCATTTAAACAGTGACGTCATCTAAACTCGACCTGATGCACATTACATTTCACCACTCGAGGGTGCTAAACTCAACATAACTTGAGGCAACATATCATTGCACCAATTAAACCATTACACTCCTCGCATGGTATGAAACTTTCATGCCACTATTCATTTCTAAACAGTCTTTTTTCAATATCTCGCGGAAGTAGGAGAACAAGCTGAGTAACAGGGCGCAAGTAGAAACGTGGAACACCCTATTTGATAACTTTCACCTCGACCTTTCTGATCTTCTTGTCTTCACTTGGGATGGGTTTCGTAATGAGTCCAATAGGCCATTCATTACGCTTAGTTTGTTCATCCTTTAACAAGACAACGTCACCTTCTTGCATATTGCCCTTTTCTTGATTCCAGTTTCTTCTCGGCTGCAGTACTGAGAGATAGTCTTGTCTCCAGCGTTTCCAGAATCTGTCAGCGAGACTTTGAACATGTTTCCATTGCTTTTTGTATTTATCTTTAATATCAAACGTCCCTTCTGGATCAGACATAGATGCTGCTTTTTGCAGGTGTCAAAACAGTGGGTGAGTCGGGATCTGTGGACAGAGGAACTTAATGGCCCAGCATTGATGATTGCCATAACTTCCGCCACTAGTGTCGTGAGGACTTCATGTGTAAGACGTGTCGACCAGTCAGTAATAACATTACATCTAGAATGCGACGTGCAGTGCCTATCATTCTTTCCCAAGAACCACCCATATGTGATGAGTGTGGCGTGTTGAATGTCCAGGTACAGCCTTCATTGTTGAGATAATTTTTCATTTCAGGATCATCTGTGTTAAATTTTAACTCCCTGCATGCCCCAATAAAATTGGTGCCGCGATCTGACCGAAAAACTTTGGAAGGCCCTCTAATGGCAAAGAACCTTCTGAGTGCATTAATGAAACATGAAGTAGACATTGACTCAATAACGTCAATGTGAACTGCATGAGTTCCTAAGCAACTGAATAAAACAGCCCAACGTTTGTTTCCTGCTGTGCCACCCCTTGTCTTACGAGTGATTACATTCCAGGGCCCAAAAATGTCTAGCCCAACTCTGGTGAGAGGGGGTTCAATGGCGAGTCGGTCTTCAGGAAGATTGGCCATTTTTTCTTCCACGGGTCTACCCCTAAGCTTGCGACAAGTGACACACTGAAAGATAACAATTTAGATTAATTTTCTGTCTCCAATATCCAAATACCTGCAGATCGCAGCGCTCCTTCAGTGAGGTGTCGACCTTGGTGAGCAACTTCTTGATGATAACGCCTCACTAATAGAATTGACACGTGATGTTTTTTAGGGAGTAGCAACGGGTGTTTTTCGTCATATGAAAGATCAGCTTGTGCCATTCGACCTTCGACCCTTAACAGTCCATCAGAGTCAATAAAGGGGTTCAAAGTCCACAAGGGACTTTTCTTCGAGATTTGATCTCCTTTCAACAGTTTTTGAATGTCATCTTTGAAAGCATATTGTTGAACACTTGAAACAACATTTAGCTTAGCTTGTGTTTGAGGACTAGTAGCGTTTTGGCCTAAAGCACTAGACCTTTTTCTTGCAAGTGCTATGAGTTGCGACATACCTCGAATGAGATGTTTCCATGTTGAGAATGTTTTGAATTGTTGTGGGTTGAGTGGTGTGGTCCTGACCTTTGTGGCTAGCACGTTAACTTCTGGTCGAATCTCTGGATCATACTCTGGCTCAATAAGTTCATCATCGTCAACTGCGGCTGGGCACTTTGATGGTTCTTGCATCAGGAATGGGGGTCCTGTGAACCAGTGTGTTTGTGGCAGGAGAATTGCTGTTATTGGACGAGTAGCAAAGTCTGCTGAATTGTTTTCTGAAGAGACATGACTCCACTGACGGGAAACAGAAGATTTTCTTATCCGGGTGACTCTGTTTGATATATATACATAAAATCTTCTTGAGGTGTTGTAGATGTAACATAATACAATCTTACTGTCCGTGTAGTACTTTACAGTGTTAAACTCAAGGTCAATTTCTTGGCATATGTGCTCAGCCACTTCTACTGCAAGGACAGCAGCACATAGCTCTAATCGTGGGATTGTGTGAGCTGGCTTTGGTGCTAATATGGCCTTTCCCATGATGAATCCTGTAAGCCATTGTCATTGATAACTCGCAGGTAAGCTACTGCAGCTATCGCCGTGGATGATGCATCACTGAAGACACAAAGCTCTCTGTGTTGAGTTGAAGACAGGGACATTGGAATGTAAGGTCTGGGAATGTGTCATGTCATGTCAATATCCACACCGCTTATCCTGTACAGCAGGGGTCTTCAATCCTGTTCCTTGAGGGCCGTTGTCCTGCCCGTTTTCCACCTCTCCCTGGTGCAACACTCCTGAGCGATCGTTATCTAGCTTCTACTGACCTTGCTGATTATCTGATCATTTGAACCAGTTGTGTTGCAGCAGGGAGAGATGGAAAACCTGCAGGACACCGGCCCTCGAGCAACAGGATTGAGGACCCCTGCTGTACAGGGTCGCGGGAGGGTGCTGGAGCCTATCCCAGCTGACTACGGGCGATAGGCGCACTACACCCTGAACTGGTCACCAGCCAGTCACAGGGCAGACATAGACACCGTCACTGAGTGGGAACTGAACCCACGCTGACCGCACACAACTCAGGCGAGTGTACCACTACACCATCAGTGACACGTCTGGGAATGTGTATTTGCTCTACTTCTTGTATGGAATCTTTCCATGCTGAACATAGTTTTTCTTTTGTCACTGGCAGAGGGTCGTCCCAATCGCAAGGTTCGCAGGTGAGTTCCTTCATGAGTGCTTTTCCTTGTACAGTTATGGGTGCGACAAACCCTAAGGGGTCGTACAAACTATTAACAGTGGATAGTACGCCACTTTTGGTGAACGGTTTTTGTTCTTTCGAAACTTGGAAGGTGAAAGTATCTGATTCCAGACTCCAGCTGATGCCTAAACTCTTCTGCACAGGTAGTGAGTCAATGTCCAGGTCAAGGTCTTTAATGTCTTTCGCCAATTCGTCGACGGGAAAGGCTTCCATGACCTTGCTACTATTTGAGGAAATTTTGTGTAAGCGTAGATTTGACTCCGCTAACATCTTTTGTGTTTTTCGCAGAAGTTCGATCGCTTCAGTTTCCGTTGGGGAGCTAAATTAGACCATCGTCCACATAAAAGTTTCTGGTCACGAAGTGCACTGCATCTTGGCCATATTTCTCTTCTCCAACTTGTGCTGCTTTGTGAAGCCCATAGATTGCAACAGAGGGAGATGGTCGATTTCCAAACACATGAACTGTTTCTGTGCCAAAGGAAACGCAGAAAATTGCGATGATCTTGTCTAACTGTGAAACAGTAGAACATTTGTTCCACAACTGTTTTGATTGCGATGGGTTCTCGACGGAATCTTATGAGTACCCTTAGCAATGCATTGTTCTGGGCCACTTAAGAAGACATCCTTGAGTGTCATGCCCTCATGTTTGGCACTTGCGTCAAAAACCATGCGAATCTGACTCGGTTTTTGCGGATGGTACACCCCAAACATGGGGAGATACCAACACTCTTCTTCATCCTTTAAAGGGGGTGCAACTTCTGCTTGCTGTTTGTCAAGAATCTTTTGCATGAACTGTACAAATTGTTCCCTCATAACAGGTTTTTTATCGAGGCTTCGTTTGAGTGTATTCAGTCTCTTCCAAGCCTGCTCACGATTGTTTGGTTAACGGCGTCTGGGAATAATGAAGGGGAGGGGCGCAACTCAGCTGTTTGTCTCATCCTGAAACATTTCATTTTGCATTATAGCGAGAAACTGTTTGTCTTGTTGTGAGTGTGAGATTGTTTGTTCTTACTCTTGAAAAACATTGTGTCGCCAAGTTTGTATTGCCTGGTAACTATCTGTGGAGTCTTGGATGTCCTTTGGCTGCTTTACTGAATTTTCTTTAATCTGCAGGACGTTGGTGCGTGGACTGAGATAGGATGGATTACCGTTCATCAAAATATTAGTTTTGTAGGTCGTAACTGACGCTGGTTTGTGTGCGCCATTTAAACACACGTTACCCACGTTGACCCAGCCAAGGTCGAGACGCTGGCCAAAGGGTGTGTTGTTGGGCCCCTTGCGCTGCTCTCTTACTTTGTGCAGTCTGAGGATGTCCCAACCTAAAAGTAGCATAATTTGTGCATTTGGGTCGATGGGATGTATCTTGTGAGACAGTGCCTTAAAATGCGGGTGATATTACGCAACCTCGGGTGACGGAATCTCGGAACGATCTTCTGGTATTAGATCACATTCGAGCATCGGCGACAGTGGTACTGTTACGTTATCATCCATAGACTCAATAATAAAGTCTCTGTCATGTAACGGGTTGTGGTTGAGGTTGAGGAGGACCCAAATGCAGGGAAGCCAGGCAGGAGTAACTTAAAGGGGATTTAATAAACAAAAAACAAAAGGCAAACGAGGAACTTGGAAAAACTAAAATATCAAAAAGTGCAAAATAACAGACACGAACAAAACATGACTGACAAAACTAAACATGAAGAAACAGGCAGCAAGGATGCAGAACTGGACACTGATAGGGACAGGTAGTGATGGGTCCAGTGACACTGAGGCGTCGATGCGCGCGCCGAGCTTCCAGGGCAAACCCCGTGTCGGTGCGCGTACCGCTTTGAGAAAGTCACGTGACCACTACCAGAATCGTGTCGACACAGCGGTCGCGCGCCAAACTGTGTTCATAAGGAAGTGCATCTGTCAACAGGATGGACGCTTAAAACAAGCATCGAGGTATTGGCGCGTTACTTTGCATTAAATATCCGCAAGATGGAAGACGTCACTGTTGATGCGCACTCAGAGGTGCTGCGCTATATGTCAGCAGGACATGTTGCACGTACGGAAGACCCGCTCTTATACTGGAAG
This sequence comes from Idiotropiscis lumnitzeri, assembly GCF_059441095.1. Classification (NCBI taxonomy): domain Eukaryota; kingdom Metazoa; phylum Chordata; class Actinopteri; order Syngnathiformes; family Syngnathidae; genus Idiotropiscis; species Idiotropiscis lumnitzeri. Next base: position 22,144,166 of record NC_142399.1, on the reverse strand, counting down.
TCCATGGAGGCAACGTTCCCTCGCCTATTTATATTAGCCACACAGGCGTTGTGCACACCGACCTCTTCAGTGCCTTGTGAGAGGATCTTCTCAAAGGCGGTGGAAATTGCCTCAAAAAAAAGAAACAGACTGAATAACAAACCGTTGGAGAAACTAATTTTTTTGAATAAAAATCTTTAATTACAATGAGTCCATTGTCATTCACAACACTTTTACTTGGGCATTCAGACAGATGTTCTCTTAATTTATCAACTGCGTCTCGAATATCAAAGATTTTTTTAATGAAATTGCGTGTATGTAAAAATAATGTGAAAGCAAATGCCTAATCAGAATCAGAAATCCCTTTGTCATTGTACTCAAGTGTGCAACGAGATTAGAGAGCTCCCCTCTCCAGTGCAATACAACAATAATTCAGTTAAATATATAAATGAGATAAATAAGAGAATAATTAGTGCGATGGAAAGTAATATGAAATAGGATATATAAAAATACATCACGTTGCTAATCAATGGAATTGGATAAAATTAGTTTGACAGATCAGTGTCAGATGACCCTGTCAAATGTTTCCTGCAAGTTCACCAGGTGTCAGTATTCAGCAACACTGTGTCAACACAGTGTCAATACATTGTGTCACTGTGTCGAAACGAGACAGGATGCCTCATCTACCCATCACTAGGGACAGGGAACAGGGACAAGCGATAGGAAACAAGGACAAGCGACAGACAATGACAATCGACCAACAAGAACTAAAAGCAACCAGGGAACTAAATACACACAAATTGACGAGACAACGAGGAGCACCTGGACAAGACACAGAGGATTGGAAGGACCGGATTGGTTAACACAAGGGCTTGGGTCAACGAACACAGGTGGACACAATAGACTTGACGAGACAAGACACAGGAACACAAGGCCAAAACATGAAACTAAATACTAGACCAAAAATAACAAATACAAATCATGACAGTCTTTGACTTTTCTTCTTCTCACTTCTTGAACACCTGAACATGTCTTTAGGGTATACGTCTTTGTGCTCCCGTTAACATTAAAGTGGTCAAAAAAGTCTGAGCGTACAAGAGACTGATTACTCTGCTCATCCATAACTGCATAAACATTTTTAGCTTTATCCCTCTGTCCAACTGGATAAACTTTGGCCAAACATATTTTTGCGCAGGACCTTAGTCCACAGGGTTACCCACATACCTCAGTGCACATTGTTGTAGCTGAAACTGATGGTGTGGTGCCTTCATGCTCCTCGCCAAGCTTTTCCATGTCTGTCGACGTTGCACTGCTGGTTGGAGAGGGTGGGCCCCGATGCAGAGCAGTATTGTGTCGGTCGCTCTCACATTCTTTAAGTTGACAGTTTTGGGCTTGGTGCTTTGGTTGTTGCACAACATTTGAAGCGGGTATTTTTATCCATCCGATATGCTTTTCTCTCTTCTATAGGTTTTCTCCGAAAAGTGTGACATTTTCTGTGAGGGTGCGCCTTTTTATGCAGTGGGCATTGTTTCTCGGGTTCCTCTATGCCTTCTGCTGTTTCTATACTTTGAGCTACTTCATTCTTTTTTACTGAAATCATAGAGCGGGTACTGTTTTTAGCAGGCACCAGCGATTTCACCTTGGTTATGTGGGGATAATGTATTTGTGTCGGTTATCTCCGACTGCGTTTGATCAGGATTGACTTGCAGTAGTAGTTGATGGTCAATGTAATCTTGAACTTTTTGCTTGGGGTCAACAGAGTTGTCATGCAGATGCTCTTTGATGAGAGGCCGTTGCTCCTCCAACTCTACGGCTGCTTCTAGTATATGTGCTTCTGTTGCCGCAGCCACCACTTTCTTTTTTTTTTAAGCTCAGCCTGCATTTGCGCTTGTCTCATAACTTCAGCTTCCTTTTCTGCATAGACCAACTGCGCTTGTACCTCAGCTTTGGCTCGCGCTTTGAGAGCTGCAACGCTTGCAGAGGATCTGGAAGAAAATTTTGAAGAGGCGGAATAACGGGATCTAGTTTCCATAGCTTCCTGCTGTCCATCCATCATGTTGCTCTGTTGAAGCTTTTGGGAATGCATGACTTCTGAATGATGACTTGAATATGATGTCTTAAGTGAACAATTTCCAATGACGTATTCAGCTGTAAGGCTTTTTACTGTTCTGTCCTCACTAGATGACTGTGTAACTGCTCTATCAAGCTAGGCAGACAGCTAAGAGATGAGACGTTTGTATGGCCTTCAGAGTCCATTTATTCATCTCTTGATAAATATTTGTTTTGTAAAACTGCAATAAACAAAATACAATGTATTAATACAGCATATCAAATGTCTAACATTGTTTTCTGGCTACACTAGCATACATCTATGTCAAAATGTAAGAAATAAAATACAAATGATGCCAACACAAAGTGTGTATTTAAGTTGTTTAGAGTGAGAATATTACCTTATAGAACATACATTCTGAATAAGGACAAATAATACAACTTAAGTAAGCTAACACTATTAGCCTAATTAGCAAAATAAAGTCCGCTAGCATACAATGCTAACAAATGCTCATGTCAGAAACGACTCGTTTTAAACATTGATTTAACAACATCTGCTTTCACAAACACATGTAACTAGGTTGTTAATGCGGCAGATTGGAGAAATAAGGCATTTTATCAGGAATGGTCACTTACAGCCTTATGTGGGACAAGACGACATTGGGTACGTGTTTTTTTCCGGCATTAAACAGTGACGTCATCTAAACTTGACCTGATGCACATTTCACCACTCGAGGGTACTAAACTCAACAGAACTTGAGACAAACATATCATTGCACAGACTAAACCATTACAACATCACTATATTAGAAAAGGAGATACAGTGAAATAATTTGAGGAAGGTGGGTTAAATGTAATTGATGAAGCAATGATGTATGTATGATGTATGATAAAACTGAAATGGTTGCAACAGTTTTGTGAAAACCAATGTGAACAATTTTTGGTTCTCTAAAATATTTGAGAAATTTGGTGGAATAGATTTTTTCTTAAGGTGTGATTTTTATATTTCTAACTGCCAGTTAAATTGTCTAAGTTTCATCAGCAGGTCCTTTTGTATTGGAAACTGATATACAGTCATAACTTTACTCCACATTCTGCTCCTATATGGAACAACAGATATGTTCTAGTGAAAAGAAAATCTTTGTTTTACCGTGATTCTGTAGATAAGGGGATCTGGTCGATTCTACATATAATGGACAACACAGGAGAATTTCTTACTTAAGGAGCTTTGGTTGATAAATTTGATTTAAGATGTACCGAACAACAATATACATTAGTTATTCGAGCTATACCAAAAGCTATGGTAAAAGGAATTTTGATTTATGATCGGCAGATACGGATGTTTCTTACTATAGACAATGTTAATTCTGTAGATGAAAATTGCACTTAGAAATTCTTATGAGGTGGACTTACATCAAAAATATTTCCATTGCCTATAAAAATATATCATCTGTTAAAAGAATCATTTTTCTTTCTTTAGTCATGTCAAAGAAATTAGGTTGTCATATTATCAAGTTTCAAACTGTGCTTTCAGGTCATTTGATTTTCAAGTGAACAGTGTACCCTTGTTATCCAGTGTTGACAGAAGCGCCTGTACTGATAGAAAGAGACAAGCCAGGCGCTCATTCCAGACTGATACGAAGTAAAAGTGTCTGAGATCCAAGGACGCAAACTGAAGTCACACTGACCGTTATGCGAGGGGTGTTTCTTTTCTGTATGAGTTGCATATTCAAATTGCTTTGCTGCGATACAATAAAAGCCTTGCAGGAACAGGAAGCAGGAGCTTCACCTCTGACTTCAGGGGGCTGCTCCGCGCGAGACACAAAGACAATCTTGGCTGGTTGACTCATTTGTCCAGGCTTGTTTAATAGAAACTTCCCTGACATTACTTGGTCCTTCGATTGCCGGGTGAAAACGTGTGATCTGCGGTGGACGATTGACGACGACTGAAAACGGCGCCATCGTGAAAAGTCCTCTCTTCCAGGAGGCCGGTCCTCGGCCATCTTCCACCGGAGAGAGCACAGACTTCATCCACGAACCGTGAGTGTCTCGACCAGTGGAGAGATTGTCACAGGTCAGTGGTTGTATACAACAGATAGTAAAAAACTTGAGTTTTCGGGTTTTTGAAGAGGATAGTAGGGTTTCAGGGATTCCCTTTACCCGAAGAGATAGTACATCTTAGCTTAGTTATTTTATGGTAGAAATACAGATTTAACTTTGCTATTTTGGAAGAAGAATTAACTTAGTTGGAAGACTCGGACAGTACAGAATTAACTGTTGTTTTTTTCTGGAAGACAGATTAAGGCATTCCTTGTCTGGTAGAGAGTACAAGTGTAGTTGATTATATCTGCTCGGACAGTACAGAATTAACTGTTGTTTTTTCTGGAAGACAGATTTAGGGGTTCTTATTTCTGGTAGACCACAGATGTAATTATTACTATATTTGGAGGTGATAATACAACGTTTGTTATTTCAAGAAGACGAAAATTGTTTATCTATTTTCACAGACACAGAACTGATCAATCTGTGAGTGTGTATGTGTATTGTATGAATGTCCAACGTTTGAGAAATCTAAAACTGACCGAGGGTTGTGAGTAAAAACACCCAGGAATATCCGCTCCAAATTGGGAGTAGAAGCTTGATATTCGACTCAAAGTCAGGCATTTTGAATTTTTCTCAACACAGAGGAACCATAACTAGACATCAAGAATAATTAAGACCGTTAGAAATGGCGGCAAAATTGATGAAGGAAATTAATTGTCCACTTTCCGAATTTGAAATAAAAGAAAAATGTCGCATAGCCGAAAGTGAAAATAAAGGGACGACAAAATTTATTGGAAAGTGGCAGAAAAAATATGGATTCTCTGGAAATGTTGACAACTGTGAAGAATGTTGGAACTCTCACTCATCCAACAATTGTCATGACCCGTGTCGGTCAGGTCAGTGTTTTTTGTTATCGTTTTCGTCACCTCCCTGCCATGTGCACGTTGTTTATGTTTGTCAGCTGAGTAGGGGCGTTTCCCCTCAGCACTCCGTCTCCACCAGCCACGCACCTGTTCCCCGTCAACCATCACGCACCTGATTCCCATCTGCTCCCCCTAATTACCGGACTATTTATCCACCCCTGGCCGACAGCTCAGCGTCGGAACATTTCTCCTACTACGCCCTTTTATGGACTTTTTGACGACCACCCTCCTTCTCGCTCATGCCCTCGCTCATGCCCTCGCTCATGCCCTTGCTCAAGCCCTCGTCCATGCCCACGCTCCTGCTCCATGCTCCATGCTCATGCCCCATGCTCATGCCCACGGTCCCTTGTGTTATGTCACGATCCTCGTCACTTGTCTTCTTTCGTTCTATTTAGTCACGTTTAGTTTGTCCACGCCACGTTGTTTGTCCTTGTTTGTTTCATTGAATAAATTCCCTTTGAGTTTATCCGTTTCCCTGCTTCCTCGCTTTCTGGGTCCACCTCCTCCTCGCCGTCCGGCGAGCAAACCTGACAGAATGTTCCGACCACATCCGGACCCAGCGGGAAGCTCTCGGCGGCGTCGCCGTCGTCGTCGCTCGGACTACTCCCCTCCGCCTGCCGACCAACCCCGTTTCCTCCATGTAGGTTCCATTTTTCGTTCCACATCGGTTTCACCCTTTTTTTTTCACGATCACGTTAATGCGTACCCCTCCGTCATGCCTCCTCCCGTGCAACTCGACTCGGATTCAGACGACGACTCCGAGTCGGAATTCACTAATGACTCTCCCTCGGACGATGATTTCTGGGCACCCCTTCGGGTTGACCCTTTCTCCCCTTCTGCCACCGCGAGCCCTTACCGGGGCACCCGGTTGGCCTTCCGGGCACCCCCACGTGGCGGCCAACGATGGCGCCTCAGTGGGGGTTCGGCTACTCCCCACGGTACCACGCGCGCTTCACTCCCCGAGTCGCGCAAGTCACAGCCACGTCGTTCACCTCTTCCCCCGTCAAATTCTGCACCTGGTCACGTTCCCGTTGCGTCTCACAGTTCACGTACACCTCGTCCCCCATCGGTTTCAGCACCTGGTCACGTCCCCCTTGCGCGTCATAGCTCACGTTCACCAGCACCCCTAGTCTCGGTCCCTCGTGCCTCCCCGTCAGCGGCACAGACCATGCCGCCTCCACGTCCGCTGCAGCAACCCTCGTCGCCTCCACGTCAGCTGCAGCAACCCACGCCGCCTCCATGTCAGCTGCTGCAGACCACGCTGCCTCCACGTCAGCGGCTGCCGACCACGCCGCCTCCACGTCAGCTGCTGCCGACCACGCCGCCTCCACGTCAGCTGCTGCAGACCACGCCGCCTCCACGTCAGCTGCTGCAGACCATGCCGCCTCCACGTCAGCGGCTGCAGACCACGCCGCCTCCTCGCCAGCTGCAGCGTCCCGTCCCGGCTCCTCGTCAGCTGCAGCAACCCTCGTTGCCTCCACGTCAGCTGCAGCAACCCACGCCGCCTCCATGTCAGCTGCCGCAGACCACGCCGCCTCCACGTCAGCTGCTGCAGACCACGCCGCCTCCTCGCCAGCTGCAGCGTCCCGTCCCGGCTCCTCGCCAGCTGCAGCGTCCCGTCCCGGCTCCCCGCCAGCTGCTGAGCCCCGTCCCGGCTCCCCGCCAGCTGCTGAGCCCCGTCCCGGCTCCCCGCCAGCTGATGAGCCCCGTCCCGGCTCCCCGCCAGCTGCTGAGCCCCGTCCCGGCTCCCCGCCAGCTGCTGAGCCCCGTCCCGGCTCCCCGCCAGCTGCCGAGCCCCGTCCCGGCTCCTCGCCAGCTGCTGAGTCCTGTTCCGGCTCCTCGCCAGCTGCTGAGCCCCGTTCCGGCGCTTCAAGTCCCTGTTCCGGCGGCGCATGTCCCGCGTCCGCCCCAAGTCCACGTTCAGGCGGAGCAGACCCTGCGTCCGTCCCAAGTCCTCGTTCAGGCGGAGCACGTCGTGCGTCCGTCCCAAGTTCGCGTTCCGGCGGAGCACGTCGTGCGTCCGTCCCAAGTTCACGTTCCGGCGGAGCACGTCGTGCGTCCGTCCCAAGTTCACGTTCCGGCGGAGCACGTCGTGCGTCCGTCCCAAGTTCACGTTCCGGCGGAGCACGTCGTGCGTCCGTCCCAAGTTCACGTTCCGGCGGAGCACGTCATGCGTCCGGCCCAAGTTCTCGTTCAGGCGGAGCACATCCCGCGTCCGTCCCAAGTTCATGTTCAGGCGGAGCACGCCCTGCGTCCGTCCCAAGTTCATGTCCCGGCGGCGCACGTCCCGCGTCCGCCCCAAGTTCACGTTCCGGCGGAGCACGCCCTGCGTCCGTCTCAAGGTCAAGTCCACGTTCAGGCAGAGCACTCCCTGCGTCCGTCCCAAGTTCACGTCCCGGCGGAGCACGTCCTGCGGCCGCCTCAAGCTCATGTCCCGGCGGAGCATGTCCTGCGCCCGCCTCAAGTCCATGTTCAGGCGGAGCGCTCCCTGCGTCCGCCCCAAGTTCACGTCTCGGCGGAGCACGTCGTGCGTCCGCCTCAAGTCCACGTTCCAGCGGAGCACGCCGTGCGTCCGTCTCAAGTCCACATTCCGACGGAGCACGTCGTGCGTCCGCCCCAAGTCCACGTTTCGGCGGAGCACGCCCTGCGTCCGTCTCAAGTCCTCGACCCGACGGCGCACGCTCTGCACCCGTCCCAAGTTCCTGCCTCGGCGGGGCTCGACGACCAGCCGCCGCTCCACGTTCCTGTCTCGGCGGGGTTCGACGACCAGCCGCCGCTCCACGTTCCTGACTCGGCGGGGCTCGATGACCAGCCGCCGCTCCACGTTCCTGTCTCGGCGGGGCTCGACGACCAGCCGCCGCTCCACGTCCCTGTCTCGGCGACGCTCGACGACCAGCCGCCGCTCCACGTTCCTGTCTCGGCGGGGTTCGACGACCGGCCGCCGCTCCACTTTCCTGTCTCGGCGGGGTTCGACGACCAGCCGGCGCTCCACGTTCCTGACTCGGCGGGGTTCGACGACCAGCCGCCGCTCCACCTTCCTGTCTCGGCGGGGTTCGACGACCAGCCCCCGCTCCACGTTCCTGTCTCGGCGGGGTTCGACGACCAGCCCCCGCTCCACGTTCCTGTCCCGGGTGCGCCCGGACGTCCGCCTGAATGGCCACGGGTGGACTCATGGATCTGGCATCCCGGACGTCCGCCCGAATGGCCTCGACGGGACTCGCTGGTCTGGCCTTCAGGACATCCGCCAGACCGGTCTCGCTCGCGGTCCCTGGTTCCGCCTCCCGGACGTCCGCCCGAATGGCCACGACGGGACTCGCTGGTCTGGCCTCCCGGACATCCGCCAGACCGGTCTCGAACTCGGGTGCAAATATCAAATTAAACCCTTTTTTTTTTTTTTTAAACGGGAAGAATAGGTGCTCTCCAAGACATAGACAGCTCCAAGACCGCTGCAGTCTTCACCTCCTATTGTCTCCCAAATGCTTCAATCCACCTCTAGGCTGTGCCCACACTGATTATTCTGTCAACTGGGGGAGGGGGTAGAGACAGTAAAAACAATCGCGGAGCTGTGGAGCCGAGCCCCAAATCAGTCGGGCCCTGGGTCCACAACACCTCTAGCAGAGACACACACAGAACTACCACTTCCGAGCGACCCTTCTCTGGAAATTTTGAAATTTAGTAATGTTCCCAAAACCGAAGAATTTGTAGTCGGTGCTGAAATATGATCTCCCGATAGTGACGCGGAGTATTCAACAACTGTGGGGTCTAGATCTTTAGTATGATGACGCGCATCAATATTCAATGTGATTTGTGGCTCGGCGAAAGTAAACAATTCATACCATTTCCGCTGCTCAGGGACAAGGCACGCGTGCGAGGCAACGCCGGTAGACATAACAAATATATAATTCTAATGCAGGATGCACTCATGACTAAATTTGGATGAATGCATTTTTGATAAACCAAATCATGTTTGTGATCACATGTACAATGTGATATGTCAATTGGTGGATTGAATGGGTGGAGGTTGCTACACCACTCAGACCAGAGCAGGAACAGGGCATACCCACCGCGGGAGGATGGAAAACCAGGTTTCAGAGCTGCCCTCAAATGTTTCAGTTCAGTTCAGCCACTGGGAAGGAAGAGAGCACGACATATGCTCCCTCCGACGGATGTGCACAGTCAAGTTCAGTCCCATCCGGGAATGCCACTCGAATTCCAGTGTTCGTTCAATCATTGGCCGTGACTCAGGCAATCTTGAGAGTCCACATGGCTCACTGGGAGTTGCGGAAGGAGCTCATAGCTCGCCCCAATATCCAGCACCATCGAAAACTTGTCCATCCACCGTCCCCGGAATGCTAGGACCTGCTAGTCCTCGACCGCTGAAGCTCCGCGGCCCCCTGTCATGGAATGGGTACCAGCGGGTTTGTGTCAAGTGCGTTGGGAGTGGGTAACGGTGGCGCCCCCTGCGCTGGTGGAGCTCTTTGTGACAGATATGGCACCGGACCAGAGGATGGCACATTCCAGAAAGTGGCTCGGCATGGACAGCTCATCACCCAGTGACCCCACACCCCGCAGAAAGAGCACACCCCACTCACAACCCCTGTCTATAACCACCCCTACTTCTGTTACCGCGGTCCCGACCTCGTTGACCGGTCTGCTATGGTCAGCCAGTCTGCTGTGGCACTGCGTCACCCGAACCTTACCCAGAAGCAGCAGAAGTGGAAGGAGCAGGTCCAATGGGAGCCGCATGCACCGGCGGGTGCCTCAGCTGCCTCCTTTTTTTTTAAAAATATTTTTATCTCTCTTGGCCTCCTAAACCTGCAAATACAACAATTTTAGTCACGCTCCTGAATCCAATCCCATATTTTCCTTTTCTGATGTCGTGCAAAATTATGTACAAAATGTGTTCTACTTTGACCGAGTAGCATTTTTCATTGATGGACTATTTCGCCTGATGTCTGCCACCGGAAGGGGCACGCCCTTATGGACGGCCAACTGGAACAGCTGTGTAATGATGACATTATTGGATGGGTCACTGCCGGAAGTCTCACTCCATTTGCGTCTCGCCCTGGCCACATAGACCAGGCCTGTCTCCCCCTTCCCCACCTGAAAGACACAGCAACATCAGCCCCAACGGGCCCAGAAATATCTGATGCACGGCACGGCCAATCTCACCTGAGGTGTCCCCATTTAACTGGTGACCATCATGCTGGTCAGCAGGTCTGGCCTTGGCCTCAAGTGAGGACAGTTCCTGTTAAGTAAATTTTATCCCCTCTACGACGAACCTACCCTTGCGTTAAGTGAGTAACTTTCCATAAAAACAGCGCCACCGCTGTATATTATGGAAAAGTCTAAACAATATAACAAAATTTTGCCCTATCCTGGACTGGGTGTATGTTATCTCGTCGCGCATCCAATGTGAATAATCATCAAACCTGTGGGGCACATGAACAGGATAAAGCAACAACTATATCTTAATCTGTTCCGTGGACCCTAAATTAGAATATCTTATATCTCCCTCCTTGTTGAGGAGAACCTTCGGGATGGGCGTGGTGAGGCGCTATTTGAAGCGTTCTCCGGCCTTCTGGACACACAGGTCACATGTCACTTCAAACCTGCGGAGAGAGCTGGAGGAGTGGCAATTGCCGGTGAGAAGGGCCAAATTACCTCCATTCTGAAACTTTCAGTTTTGCATAAATTTGGTGTAATAACGTCAATCAATCATTCACTGAATGATTGAATTTAATTACTCCAATCTTTCTCCAATAACAATTTGAAAATCAATACTTGGGAGTGCAATAGTCTGAGAGTATGTAAATAGTTTGTGTATTTTTAATCATGTTTTTTATACACTATTTGTATCAATGATAATTACACACACACTCACAGACACACACATCATTGCTTCAGCACACATGCGCACAACTGACACACCCACACGCTTGTTTAAGTTTCACTTTCCATAAGTTTCGTTTTTCTCTGAATAAAGTCCAGAGGGATGGGCGAAGAAGTCAGTGAGAGTGCGGGAGAGTGAACTGGCAAGACGTCTACTTCACTTCCTAGCTTCTCCTCCCATCCGCGATGGAGAAAAGACAAAACCTTCCCTGGTTATTCCTCTGGTTCTCTGCATTTAATTCAGTCTAATGAAGGCGTCAGGACCTTTTAAACCTGACATTTATTGGTGCCGGTCAACCCGGGAGCCACACCCGGACGGACGAACGTCGCTGGATATTTCGGGGGCCAACGAATCTGACGTCAGCGCTTCACCATTTGAAAGCGGGCCTCTGAGCTCCGGCGCGGCCGTCTGCCCGGATGTCGGTTCCCTGTCGGACCAGGCGGATCCGGAGGAAGCCAGGTATTGTTTTTCAAATCATTTTGTGCCACCATTTTAAATTTTAAAATATTAAAATAATTGGAAGGGGAGTGGAAGAGGTGGGGGAGACAAGCGCGCACAGAGGACAGGCCTCGACCGTTTAGTCAGTACGGTAACAAAAACTGCATCGTGCTAGTCCAAGGAGTTATGTAAAAATAATCGGTAGCGAATTAGGCCATAACTCATCGGTAGCGAATTGACCATTGCTCGTTGAAACTGAGCAAATTTTAGAGATACGGATAGCATGGTGAACAAATTGAGTAGAGTTTCCTCGGCGTCGATGGTAGCGAATTGGCCATAGCTCGTTGAAACTGAGCAAATTTTAGAGATAATCCGCCAGAGAAGGGAAACAAGGTTTCCGCGAAAATTAGAAGGTTCCCTCCGGTGTCGATAAATAGAGAAGGTTCCCTCCGGTGTCGATAAATAGAAATCGGCCTGGAGAAGATCGCACTGGGGAAGGTCTCCTCACAATTTCACATTTAAAATTTAGGGAATAATAAGGCATTATTTTTGGTGGTTTTTATTATTTTTATTTGAATTTCTTTATAGCTGCGCAGCTGTGTGTGTGTGTGTGTGTGTATGAGGACAAAGGGAGGAAAAGAAAAAAAAAAGAGGTGGGGGTTGAGTCAGTGAGAAAGAGCAGAGAATGAAAGTAAGCTGAAGAGAAAAAAAAAAACAAAAAAAAACGGCACACACAACACCAGATTGTGGAATGATCATTTTGCTGTATGCAAAGTGAGTCAATGGTGTGATTGGGGATTACAAATACCATTTGGTATTTTATCCCGTATAATGCAATAAGGGTTATAAACAGGAATAGTATTTGAGGATGACAGAGAGGGTTGTTGAAGAAGGTAAAGAAGGGGGGGGGGGGTTGCAACTGCCCCCTGCATCCTGAATTACCCCCCACCACCCACATTATCAGGTAACGCCACATAGAATGAGAACTAGATCAGACAGAACTGAATCGATAAGACAAAAACCCCCAATAAAAGATAGATAAACCAAAAAAGCGCTCACCTCAATGTGTTGCGTGTATAAGTGGCAGTGTGCATTTGTGGCAGAAGCTGCATTGGCCCTATAGGGCTGCACATACATAATTATGAGGTATATTAGTTGAATTAAAGGACTTATTATGGGCAAAAGATAAAGATGGATTGTGTTGCTGTTATTACTAACATGTTATTCTTGTTTGAAGTTGTTCAGTGTTGAGAACTGTGTGTGTCGTTTTGTGGGCCCGTGTATATGTCTGTGTGTCTGTCTGAGTGTCTGTCTGTGTGTCTAAATGTCAGGGAGAGTGATCAAAGTGGTTGGAATTATGCTAAAAGGATTGATGAAGTAGAGATAAAATGGAATCAAGGATTAGTAACCAACAAAAGGCTACTTATGAGTGACGAGAAGATGATTTGAGGAGATAAATTCATTTAAATTTGAAATTAAATAAAATAACTTATACAACGGGATAGGCTTAAAAGAAAAGAGAGAAATAGCCTGATGTGCGTTTTCTGAAAAATAAAGAAATTGAACCCAGACGCTTAGGCTGGTTTAAAAAGATGAGTGAAGATAAGGAAGTTCATCAAAAAACAGGATCCTGATAAAATTCAGTATTTAGACGCATGGATAACTGAACATGGTTTTAATGGTCAGTTAAAAACACGAAAAATAGCCGCATTGCAGAAATCAATCATATCAAAGACAAAGAAAGACCACAAAAAGATGAAGAAAAATGGCTTTGAGGAAACAGAATATTGGATGAGGGTAGCCTTAAAAAGAGAAGAGGGTGACAAGAAACAGAAAAGAAAGGATGAAAACAAAATAAGCAAGGGAAAGAAATGTGAAAAGTCAGATGGAGCAAATTATGCTGAAATAGGAAGAGTAAAACAAGAGGAAGATGAGACATTTGGGCAATACAAAGTGAGAATGACAGCTGTGTTTAAAAACCACAGCGGGCTGAAGGAAGATGGTGATGTGGATGGGGCATTTCAACAGCAGTTGAAGAATGCTTTACATGCAGGATGAAGAGAGGAAATTATGAGTGGGTAAATAAACATTACATTTGCCTGCCAACAGGTACACTGGAGGAGTATGTAAATCACGCCCTCCATGCTGAGAAGATAGAAAATAAAAAGAAACAGAGGTCTATAGACACTTTTTATCAAAATAAAGTACAGAAGATCTTTTATCAAGGTGGAAGAGGCAGAGATATTGGCTTTAGAGGACAAAGACGAGGACGCCTTCCCACCGGAGATGATGTTTGTTACAATTGTGGCAGATCAGTATACTTTGCCAGAAACTGCCGTCAACCACACAGGAAGACCACACTAAAAGAAGGCCAGATAGCAAGAAATTGCCTTGAGAAGAAGCAGCCTTCAGCATGACTAAGATAGAAAGATTAAAGAACAGATGAGTTTTTAAATGAAGAGGTTCTCCTAAATTTACAAAAGATATTGGCTTTTGATTAAATGATTGAGCTGAAATAACCGTATTGGTAATGGGACACCAATTACCCTTTTTTATGTGACACTGGTGCATGTAGGATTGCTTATAATAAATCAATTTCAAGTGATAGGGCAAGTGAGAAAGGGGCCATAGTCAGATTTGCAAGTGGAAAAATGGAACAGAGTAGCAGAATTAGAACCTGTGTGGTTGAGGGACCCAGAAGGACACTGAGTTGGTTGCATGAATTGAAATTAGTTTTATTTTTACAGAATAATGAGAGCCCAAGTTGTGGGGATGTGATTAATTTACAGAAAATGTTTAGTGATGAGACAATTTATACTCACATGATTCAATAGACAAGATATATCATTTTGATGATGGTTTTTACTTAATTGTATACTTGCGTCTCCTTCAGAAAGGGAGAAGTAGGTGTTATGAAATTTTAACAATTGGATGAAGCTTTTACAAAAACATAGGTGTTTCCTGATTTTTTAAATTTTGATTCGAGACATTGGTAGTTTTGAGTGGTTGTGGAAAAACTACAGTGAATTTGGAAATTAGGAGCAGACTGTGGAGAGGCCCCTGTGAGGAGGAGGAAGAGAGAGAGTTTAGTGATTAAAGAATGTGTCATTTGAATGAGAGAAGGAGGATAGAAATTAGATTTTGCTTTTTGGTGAATTGAAGAAATAAATATTTTTGATTTCATATTCCAGTTGATGATGTTTATATTAAAATAGGCCAGAGATGCAATGAAATGCAGAAATATAAATGATACAGGAAAAAATTGGCAAGGGCTATAATTTTCATTAAAGCAGAGAAGAAATTAGAAATTGCAAATAACATTGATGTGTACTTGTCCACTTTGAAGTAGAATTGGTCAAAGTGAAATGAGTCAAGATTAGAGAAAAAAAAATAAAATAGAATTAACATGTTCATTTTGTGATAAGAAATTTGTGATTATGTGAAAAAGGAAAAAGAGAATTACAGGCTTTTCAAATAAAACAACCTAATTTAAATTGGCCAACTTGTAAAATGGAAAAGAAGATTCTAAATTATGCACAAAAAGCTTGAACGTGTTGAGCAGAAGGAAGAAAAAGAGAAAACATTTTAAAAAAAGAAGGAAGCAGAGAGTCTTGTGAAAAACAATAACTTTTCAGGACGAAGAGAGAAGCAACAGAGGATCACATGGCGAAAGAAAAAAACTAACATAAAAAGTGTGTGTAGAAGGACTTCTACATCAACATGCGTTTTGCTTATTAAGCCGTGATACACTGACAATTGGACTTTAATATCAGGATCAATAAGCAAGGGCGAATTTAAACAAAAGTCAAAACTTTAAAAGGACGCATTGTCAGTGATAAGCGGGAAGAAAAATAGTAATAAAACTTTGCCAGACCACTTTTGTGTAAACACCTTCCTTGGGACTTTCATGACCTCCATTAAGTCCCTGACCTTTCATAGATAAAGTTGGAGCCCAAAGTCTCTCAGGGCTGTAATTTATGCGGCAGAGAAAGAGCCCAACAGGCTTGGGGTGAGTTTAAAACAACAGTATCATGGCCATAAAATGGGTTGTGTATGTTGGAACTTGTGGAGATACACTGCAAGATTGTATTAACAAAACATCTTAACGCACTACCAAATTATTATTATAAGCCATTTGGGCAAACAGTGACTGCAAAAAATGGCTTCATGGACTTGTGTTGCTGCAGAAACACAGGAAAGTGAATCCATTTGCATATTAGTCACAACAATTTGGATTTCGTGGCAGAGAACCACTTAAGAGTGTGATCAAGAGCTTTCACTGCTGCTTTAAGGAATGAAAAAATGACATTCCATCACACGACATTCACATTGCACGGCAATTTTAATTGTAACAGGGACATTACATTAATAAGGTGCGATGCATTTAAGCCCAGCGTCATTTTTTTACCACGCACCATTTAGAAGGCGCCACACGACTGTGGAGCCATCCAAATTTTCACCAACCCCCGACTTGACCTTTTTCTCCCGACTGGAGGAACATTTTTGTTTTGGGGATTGCAAATGGAAATTTTGTTTCAAGGGATACTAAATTCTGTATGTTCAGGACAAACAGCATGATGTTTTGCACTGATTCAGGCGTGTAAGACATGAAGACCAGGTGCACATTCCAGACTGATAAGAAAGTGTCTGAGAACCAAGGTTGTAGGAAGAAATCACGCTGACTTTTATGCGATGGGAGTATTAGTAGTGTGATACCAACAGATAACTTGTAAAAGAGAAATTGTTAGGATAAGCAGGAAGAGCGTAGGCGGTTGTGAGCTAATTAAAATTTGGAGTTTCCCATCTTGTATGAGCTGTATGGTTACAATGTGAACTCACAGTCAAGATAAAATGTTCTTGTGTTCTGTCGACTTTGGGCGAACGGGTGCTTTAAAAATCACAAAAGATAAAAGAAAAGTTGCGCATAAAGCACGTCTAAGTAAGTATTTGTAAATAAAAAAAATTTTTCTGAACAGAAAATGACACGATTACGATTGAATAAAGGCTGGAGCCAAGCCATAACCCCAAAGTCAACATAGCACAAGAGGTTTAATGAAAACACACACACACACACACACACACACAGTAAATCAACTTGACAAGTTGATCTCAGGCCAAGGAAAAAGGCACCACTAATTGAACATGCACATTGGGTGGACAATGATGCAAACATTGAGTGAGACACGAGCAGACGTCGTGCCTCAACAGGGAGGAGGTATGATATGAAATTGTTCCCACATACAGACTTTTCAACAAAAATTTTTTTTTTTTGGACACTGTTATTTGTTTGGGTTGCAATATTGTTTGACTATGATTGATATGTTTTCAAAATGGATCAAGTTGTTTCCAACAACACATGCTGATGCTAAAAACGATTGGGAAAAGTGTTGTGTAATCAAATTATCCTGACATTTGGAATTTCAAGAAGTGATTTGAAGTGAAAATGATGCATTTTGTGAATGATGTTGTAACAAGTGGGACAGTTGTTAAAAAATGGACTCAAAGCGTCACTGTGCATACAGTCTGCAGGACTTGTGGAACGCACTAATGGAGAAAAAAAAAAGAGACAATGGCCAGACTGTGTTTCAATCACAGCAATGAGGACAATGCCAGCCGAAGGAAGGACACTATCCCCTATAGACTCTCAGGTTCATTAGAACCACCAACAAAAAACATGTTTGACCAAAAAAGATGCAAAAGACGCAAATACTGGTCAAGTGTTTTTCTGATTCACAGAGAATTCATGTCCGTGTGGGAGACCAACTCTTCTTCAAGGTGTTGAAACGACTTAGTTCGGGGGAAGTGAATGCTGAGATGGCCCTCGCCAGATGATGGCGGTGACCCCGATGCTGCAAAGGTCGCGGGGCGTGGCAGCTGGATCCACCAGTTGCAGTACAAGCTTCTCCGCTTTCCAGTTAAAGGCCTAGCAACGCGAATCCCTCGAACAGGAGCTCACCTGAGTCACATTCTCGGACCACACGCACATCAGAACCACACCACCAGCCACAGATACGAATGTTGAAGCCACAGAATAAAAAGATTAGATATGGTTTGGAAATTAATGACGTACATAAAGAAATTTGAGCCTTGATTGAAGAACATAATTGCATTTAAAGTTTTAAAAATGAAATAATTATTGATGTTATGACCACTACGAAGAATTTGAAAGACACAATATATATCGGGATAATTATGGTTTTCATTTTTTGTTATGTTATGACAAAAATGAGGATTAACTGCATGTTTGTTGCCCAAAAGTAACATTACAATCTGATTGATGTTGAGTATGACAAACTCGAACTGGACAATGACGAACTCGAACTGGACACTGAAACGTAAAAACACATGGACCCTTTTTGCCCCTGCCCACACATACACCACACACGAAGATCCGGGAGGTAAGGACGGCTGTTCTCCTCCTACAACGAGGCAAGGGTCTCCATCGAGTCCCCCAGAGACAAGCTCTGCGTGGAGACAGTTTTGTTATTTTTCACTAGGCACATTGAAATGTATTTTTATATGTTTTATTCCCTGATGACTCATCTTAAAGCCGTATGGACATGATTTAAATCCGACAAACGGGGGAAATGTGAGAGTATGTAAATAGTTTGTGTATTTTTAATCATGTTTTTTATACACTATTTGTATCAATGATAATTACACACACACTCACAGACACGCACATCATTGCTTCAGCACACATGCGCACAACTGACACACCCACACGCTTGTTTAAGTTTCACTTTCCATAAGTTTCGTTTTTCTCTGAATAAAGTCCAGAGGGATGGGCGAAGAAGTCAGTGAGAGTGCGGGAGAGTGAACTGGCAAGACGTCTACTTCACTTCCTAGCTTCTCCTCCCATCCGCGATGGAGAAAAGACAAAACCTTCCCTGGTTATTCCTCTGGTTCTCTGCATTTAATTCAGTCTAATGAAGGCGTCAGGACCTTTTAAACCTGACAAATAGGGATTCAGGTTGATCAGGCCTGTCCGCCCATTGCATCCCTAGTACTGTAAGGGCTTGCTGGTGTCCTCAATCAATTTTCTGTTTCTTTCCTGAGGCCCGTCCCTTAAACATTCACTCAAACCACATATGCATACAAACACTTTTTCTTTCACACTTTCATTCCCCAAAAAGATACTTTCCAATTCCGCACAGAGACCCCTCCCTTGGCGCGTCCGCCTTGATTCCACTGAGATTTGTGCTGGCAGATCCATAATTTTGCCTCAATTTAGCCAGCGTATGCCAAAATTTACAACTGTGGGTCTCTTGATTTTCACATTCACTCCCCGTGATGTCGTTTCTTCTCTCCTGGACGTAGTTGACTATACTGCACCTGTGACATCAAACAGCTCATAGATGCGGATGTTAGCAGTCTGGTATTTATGGAATGCTGTCATGTCCTTTAAAATTGTCATGTCAGGGTTCACGTCGTACGGTCATAATACATCTGTCTACCACCTTTGTCACATTTAATACACATCAGTTAATAAATCATCTCCAAAAATATTTAGTCCCACTTCATATTTGGTAAACCAATCTCCAATTGCTAGATATTCCCCGTTCCAAAGATTTTCTTTCAACATGTTCATAAAATACTTCACTTAAAACTTATCCCAAAACCATAATCCCTTTGCTTAAAAATTTTAATTTTAATAAGACTGTCGCTGCTCTGCCGTTCCTCAGGTGTCCCCTGCATGTTTCAGTGTTTAACTTGTGTTCTAATTCCCTGCTAATTTGTATTTATTGTTAGGTATATTTTATCCCGTACCTTACTACACTAGTACTGCAGAAGAATTGCTCCACAATGCGATCCATGCTCGACCACATGGAGAGGACCCCCCGGAGAGCGAACGCCTGAAGACTGGATTCCATTGCTGTAACATCAAGGGAGGTGTGCCTGAGACACACCTCTGACACAAAAGGACTGAGTGCCACAGCAACAAAAGGCATATCTTCCTTTTCAATCAGTTAACGACTGCCATTGATGCCTGTTTTTCCTCTTGTGTCTGAAATATTTACATCTTCCCGCTGGTGCCATCCGTGAATCGTTATCTTTTACATCTCAAACCATTCTGCCCCCCCAAGGTGACTATGGGGCCATTCATGGCGCCGTCGGATACGGTGGCGGCTCAAACACATACTGTCGCGAGTCTGTCAACTGTGGATAAATGCCTCTCAGACATTCCGTCTTTTCTTCCACTTTTTCAATCACTTCATCCTCTTTCTCTGATTTCCTCCCCCTACTTGGGAACGTGCATCTAACTTCAAAGAGCTGTTAACTCTTTGTTACAGCACACTCGTGATTTTACGATTACACCTATACCCATTGCCTGTGAGGGTTCTGAGAACCGCGTGGAAGGAAGACTGGACCCAAGAGCAAGCGTGGATGGTTGAGGAGGATTTATTGAAAGGATCGGGAAAAGAGGAGCGGGCTCGGAGGCCAGGGAAGGAGGGCAGGTGGAAGAGCGGCGAGCCGGTGCAGGAGCGCTCGCAGCGGTGGAGAGGTGCACGCCAGCGGAGGTGCAGCGGGAGCGACGGGCGGAGTGTGGACCGGCGCTGTGGCGGGAGGAGCGCGGGCGAGGAGAGCGGCGTGGAGGTGAGGGCGGCGGCGAGCCGGCGGAAGCGGAGAAGGGCAGGCAGGCGGCGTACGGACGACCAAGATGCGATCGGCGCTCCGGGACTCGGCGGCTGGCGGCGGAGGATCGGGCTCGGGCAGGCGCTGGGTGGCTGGAGGGAGAGCGAGGACAGACAGAGGTTAACTCGGGTTGCATATCACAAGGAGCAGACGTGTGCGAGGCGAACGTCGACAGGAGCCGGGTACCAAGGTAGGTCACGGGATAATCCGGCGTCTGGCTCCTGGCAGCGCTGAGCTTTAAACCCCACGGTGATTGCTGATGACGAGCTGCAGGTGCGCAGGAGCCGACGCCCTCTCCAGCCGGAGGCGTGCCTGGCGGGAGACTGCCGGAATCTAAAGGAAAGAAAACTCGCCAGGCCCCCCCAAACCCGAACCCCCCCTCAACGGACGCCTCCTGGCATCCTTCCTGGCTTGTCTGGGTGTAGGGCGTAAAACTCCCGGATCGGGGAGTCGTCTATGAAGAGCTTGCGGGGGATCCAAGAACGTTCCTCCGGACCTTAACCCTCCCAGTCTACGAGGTACTGAAAACCCCTCCCCCGACGCCTAACGTCCAACACTTTGGAGACAGTGAAGGCTGGGTGGTCGTCGATCATCAGGGGGGGTGGAGGGGAGATGGTTGGAGGGCTTAGGGGGCTGGAAGAACACAGGCTTGAGGAGAGAGACGTGAAAGGTGGGGTGGATTTTGAGGGAATCGGGAAGCTTGAGCCTGACGGAACAGGGGTTAATGATCTTGGTGATGGGGAAGGGACCAATGTATCGCGGGGACAGCTTACGTTAATCGATTTGGAGGGGAAGGTCGCGGGTCGAGAGCCAGACCTGTTGACCGGGCTGGTAGTCTGGGGCCGGGGTTCGACGACGGTCCGCCAGCCGCTTGTTCCGCTGCGCCGAGCGGGTGAGGGAAGCTTTTACCTCCGCCCAGACTCCCTTGGCCCGATGGATGTGTTCCTGAACGGAGGGAACCGCCACCGCGTGCTCCTGCTCTGCAAAGAGGGGGGGTTGGTAGCCAAGACACGCCATGAACGGGGACATACCTGTCGAAGCGCAGGAGAGGGAGTTGTGGGCGTACTCGATCCACGGGAGTGCCTCGCTCCAAGTCTCGGGGTTCCGGGCCACCACGCACCGCAGCGCCGCCTCCAGGTCTTGATTAGCCCGCTCGGTCTGCCCGTTGGTCTGAGGGTGGTACCCGGAGGAGAGGCTGGCCGTAGCGCCCACCGCCTTGCAGAACTCCTTCCATTCTTGGGATGAAAACTGGGGACCCCGGTCGGAAACGATGTCTTGCGGAAGGCCGTGGAGCCGGAAGACGTGCTGGGTCAGGAGCGTGGCCGTCTCCAAGGTGGTGGGCAGCTTGGGAAGGGGAACGAAATGAACGCTCTTGGAGAAGCGGTCGATGATAGTGAAGATGACCGTATGTCCGTCGGATGGAGGAAGGCCCGTGACGAAATCCACAGCGATGTGGGACCAGGGACGGCTAGGGATAGGCAGGGGGTGGAGAAGACCTGCCGGGGCCGAGTGTGAGGCCTTCCCTCGGGCACACACCGAGCAGGCCAGCACGAATTCTCGTGTGTCCTTGGCCATGCTGGGCCACCAGAAGTGCTCTTGGAGGAAGCGAAGGGTGCGCGTAACGCCTGGGTGGCAGGTGAGCGAGGAGGAGTGCCCCCACTGGAGCACCTGGGATCGTACGGCATCGGGGACGAAGAGAAGATCCGAGGGGTCAGGTCGGGGATCAGGTTGGGTCTATTGCGCCTCGCGAACCGTGCGCTCGATCTCCCAGGAGGCCGCCCCCAGGAGACAAGAGGAAGGGAGAATGGTCTGTGTGGTCTCCGGACTGGCAGGTGGAGCGAACATCCGAGATAGGGCGTCCGCCTTGCCGTTGTTAGACCCGGGGCGGAAGGAAAGGGTAAAATTGAAATGGCTCAAAAAGAGGTGCCAACGGGCTTGGCGGGGGTTCATCCGCTTGGCTGACTGCAAGTAGGCCAGGTTTTTGTGGTCGGTCCAAACGAGAAAGGGAACGGCGGTACCCTCCAGCCAGTGCCGCCACTCCTGGAGGGCCCAGACGACTGCCAACAATTCTCGATTGCCGACGTCGTAATTCTTCTCCGCGGGGGACAGGCGTCGGGAGAAGAAGGCGCACGGATGAGTTTTTTGGGTGTCGGGATCCCGCTGGGAGAGGACGGCTCCCGCCCCAGTGTCGGAGGCATCCACCTCCACGATGAACTGAAGTGCGGGATCGGGGTGTCTGAGGACCGGGGAGCTGGTGAAGGCTTCCTTGAGGTGCCCAAAAGCTTGGGCCGCTGCTGGGGTCCACTGAAAGGGGGTAAGGGTGGAGGTGAGTGCCGTGAGGGGGCTGGCGACCTTGCTGTAGTTACGGATGAAGCGTCGGTAGAAATTGGCGAATCCCAGGAAGCGTTGGAGTTCTTTACGGGTGGTGGGAGTGGGCCAATCCACCACCGCCTGGATCTTGGCGGGGTCCGGCTGGAGCTGACCCCGGGCGATGATGTAGCCCAAGAAATGGATCGCAGGTACGTGGAACTCGCACTTTTCAGGTTTGACAAATAGGCGGTTCTCCAGAAGGCGCTGGAGTACTGAACGGACGTGGCGGCGATGGTCTTCGAGGGATCGGGAGAAAATGAGGATGTCGTCCAGGTAAATGAAGACGAAGCGGTTTAGCATGTCCCGGAGAATGTCGGTCATGAGGGCTTGGAAGACTGCTGGGGCGTTGGTGAGGCCGAAGGGCATGACGAGATATTCAAAATGTCCGAGGGGGGTGTTGAAGGCCGTCTTCCATTCGTCGCCCTCCCGGATGCGGACCAGATGGTAAGCGTTCCGGAGATCGAGCTTGGAGAAGACCTGGGCTTCGCAGAGGGGCTCGAACGAGGGGTCTATGAGGGGCAGCGAGGTCTTATTCTTGACGGTGATGCCGTTGAGAGCCTTGAAGTCAATACAAGGGCGAAGGGAGGAGTCCTTTTTCTTGACAAAGAAGAACCCCGCCCCCAGGGGCGAGGAGGAGGGCCGAATGAGACCGGCCGCCAGGGAGTCGCGGATGTAGGTCTCTAGGGCTTCCTTCTCCGGACGGGAGATGTTGTACAGTCGGGAGCTGGGGAGCGGAGCCCCGGGGAGGAGATCTATGGCGCAGTCATAGGGCCGATGGGGAGGAAGGGTGCGGGCGAGGTCCTTACAGAAAACCTGGGCCAGGTCATGGTATTCGGGGGGCACGGACGCCAGGTCTGGTAGAGCCGGGGCGCGAGGGGCCGATCGGGGAACCGGGTCGGCGGATAGCAGGCACTGTGAGTGGCAAAGCTCGCTCCACCCCGTGATGGAGCATCTCCTCCAGTTTATAGTGGGGTTGTGCAACTGGAGCCACGGGAAGCCCAGGACCAGGGGAACTTGTGGCGAATGAATGAGGAGGAGCTGGATAGTCTCCCGGTGGTTACCGGAGACGATAAGGGTTAGGGGCCCGGTCTGTTGGAAGACCTGGGAGATGAGGCGCCCATCAAGGGCCACCACGCGCCGTGGGGAAGGGAGAGGCTCCAGGGGGACACCCAGCCGGCGAGCCAAAGCCAGGTCTAGGAAGTTGCCGTCCGCTCCGGAGTCCACCAGGACGGGGACCGAGAGGGACTGGCTTTGCCATAGGAGGCGAGCTGGGATGGACATGCGTGAAGAGGAGCCCGTAGCTGACACGTTATGGCTCGCCGCGGGACTCCTGATCAGCGGCGAGCCCCCTCTTTTGGCTTAACGTGGCAATCGGCGATGAAGTGACCGGGGTTGCCACAATATAGGCATAGCTGGCTCGAGAGGCGCCTCTGGCGTTCCTGGGGATCCAAGCGGGTCCTCCCCAGCTGCATGGGTTCTTCCTGGCCGATGGGGGGCGAGGCCGGAAGCCGAGGACGGGAGTCGGCGGGAGGCGTGGCGGCGCGTGCCGCTGGTCGGGGCGACCTTCGCGTCCGATCGGACTGCCGCTCCCGCAGCCGGTTGTCCACCTTTACGGCAAGGGCGATGAGGTCTTCGAGGGAGGTGGTCTCGTCACGGACGGCCAGCTCGTCCTTGAGCTGGTCCGTCAGACCGTTGAGGAACACTCCCCGGAGCGCGGGCTCATTCCACCCGCACTCGTGGGCGAGGATGCGGAACTCCACAGAGAAGTCGGCGGCGGACCGGGAACCCTGCCGGAGTGCGAGCAATCGGCGGGTGGCCTCGCGTCCCTTGACGGGATGGTCGAACACCCGCCGCCGCTCTTGGCAGAACTCGAGGTAGGAGGCCATCGCCGGCGCCGATGCCTCCCACAAGGCGGTAGCCCATTTCGCGGCGCGGCCGCGGAGCAGATTCACCATGTAGGCGATTCGAGCTCGATCGGTCGGGTAACTATGGGGTTGGAGATCAAACACCAACGAGGTGCTCAAAATGAACTGGCTACAAGAGCCCAGATCGCCGGAGAATGGCTCCGGCGTGGGAACATGGGGTTCCCTGCCGCTCGGAGGGAGCCCAGCGGGCGGAGGAAGAGGAGGAGGGACCGGGGAGGTGCCCTCCGGAAGGCCGGGGGCAGAGGAGAGAGAGCTGACCTGTTTGGAGAGGAGCGCGAGTTGGTGGTGGAGAGCCTGGACGGAGTCCATGAATTCCTGCATCATCCTCTCGTGACGGCCCAGCTGTCTGCCTTGGTGGGAGAGGGCCTCCTGGAGGGAATCCAGGCTCGCTGGGTCCATTGTGTGGGCCGGATTATTCTGTGAGGGTTCTGAGAACCGCGTGGAAGGAAGACTGGACCCAAGAGCAAGCGTGGATGGTTGAGGAGGATTTATTGAAAGGATCGGGAAAAGAGGAGCGGGCTCGGAGGCCAGGGAAGGAGGGCAGGTGGAAGAGCGGCGAGCCGGTGCAGGAGCGCTCGCAGCGGTGGAGAGGTGCACGCCAGCGGAGGTGCAGCGGGAGCGACGGGCGGAGTGTGGACCGGCACTGTGGCAGGAGGAGCGCGGGCAAGGAGAGCGGCGTGGAGGTGAGGGCGGCGGCGAGCCGGCGGAAGCGGAGAAGGGCAGGCAGGCGGCGTACGGACGACCAAGATGCGATCGGCGCTCCGGGACTCGGCGGCTGGTGGCGGAGGATCGGGCTCGGGCAGGCGCTGGGCGGCTGGAGGGAGAGCGAGGACAGACAGAGGTTAACTCGGGTTGCATATCACAAGGAGCAGACGTGTGCGAGGCGAACGTCGACAGGAGCCGGGTACCAAGGTAGGTCACGGGATAATCCAGCGTCTGGCTCCTGGCAGCGCTGAGCTTTAAACCCCACGGTGATTGCTGATGACGAGCTGCAGGTGCGCAGGAGCCGACGCCCTCTCCAGCCGGAGGCGTGCCTGGCGGGAGACTGCCGGAATCTAAAGGAAAGAAAACTCGCCAGGCCCCCCCAAACCCGAACCCCCACATTGCCTTCTGTAAAATCTTTCTCACTCTTGTTTTTTTTTCCCCTTAATTTTCCAAATTCACTGTAGCCTTACCAAAGCCACTCAAAACGATCAAAGTATCAAATCACAAACTACAAAGTCAGGAAACACCTATGCTCTTGCAAAGGTTTCTCATGCTCTCAAAAGCTTCATTCAATTAAGATTTCATAACACCAATCTTTTTTTCTTTTCCATCTGTGCATTTCATTCCAGTTACTAATTACAGTTACCTTAATAGAAAGATCATCAACTCAAGTATGAAACATAAAATATTTATTTCTTCAATTCCTCCTTACAGCAGACCCTAATTCTTATCCTTTTCATTTGTTCAAGTCACACCTTCTTCAATCACCAAACTCTGTCATTCTCAATACTGCCTGTTTCATCATCCTCCTTTCAATGGAACATTAATTGTTCCTTTCTCTTTTCTACACATTCTCCATCTTTATTTTCACATTCCTTTTCTTTTCTTATTGAACTTCCAATCTCTACACTGACACAATTTCTTTCTCTTTTCTCTATCTTTCTTTCTTTCTCTTTTCTTATTTCATCTTTACTTCATGTCTTTCTTCTCTTTTTTTATGTTTCATTTTTATTAATTTATTCTTAATCTCCGTGCCACACCCGGGACCCGAGACCACTATCACATATACTCTCCTTCGCCATCCTGAAATCCACTCGTGCGTGTCCCAAGCACTTCATACGCAGAACAATTTTAGCCTCCACATTCACACAGCTTCCACACTGATACGTAAATCCCAGATTTTAATCGTATCGTAACCACGAATAGTTCCAAACTATTCTAGTAGGTAAATCCCAGATTTTACTCTACTATCGTCCACACTGTAAAGGATAATGTAAATGGCAGTCAATCTAAACAGAACAAAGGGTAGACTGCTAGGAGCCACTTTTGTGATCCCGGCATGGAAGTCCATTGTTTCAGAGGGGTCTCGTTCACACCTCCTGTGGTGCAGCTGTGATCCAATCTTTCTGCATTCCTCTCCTGAGGGTCTTGTCATTAGCATGGTCTAAACTTCGGTTACACTTAAAGGATTTCATACATTTGACTATTAAAGGAATATAAGAGTTTGAGCTTAACATAGTTCATTAGATGTTGGTGCATCCAGTGTATGAAAATGTGATATTGTAAAATGCTGAGAGTGTGACTGGTGGAGCGAAACTGGTTGCGGGGGTTGTGCAGGAATGGAATGTTTTAGAAGCAGACGGTGCTGAGCGAGGCGAGATGACTCCGGGAGCAGTGGATGAAGGAGCGGCCATCGGGGATAGCACAACCGGGAGGAGCCACCACGGGATTCGGCGGGAGAAGAAAGGCCAATGAGAGCAAGCTAAAGTTAACTGCAGGATACACATAGCCAATAGAATCATGCCAGGATGCCTTTGACTCTGTTCCATTTGCGTATTGTATAGTATGAATCATTACTGGGCAACTCGGAGAGTTACATTGACTGGTGGCAAGAGAGGTGTAGAGTTGTATTGAGAGGGACCCGAGACCCAGGTGCCATGTAGAAATCTGTGTATTGGGAATAAACCCACTTGTGCGTGAAAATGCCGGCTTCCTGATACCTTTCTATTGCAGAACGAGCGCGCATATTGTTGGATGAGTGAGAGTTGGGTAAGGTCGGAAATTGGAGTCAGATTACTAATTTGAGTTTCCATTGGGTTAAAATTAAATTCTAACATTGATATAAAGCTAAATTCCAACAATTTATGGTGACCCTGACGTGATGCAAGGAAGGTAAAAAAAGTCTGGGACTTCAAGGGAGTCTGGGACTCCGAGAAAAGAGAAGAAGTCTGGGGCTTCAACAGAGTCTGGGACTCAAAGAAAGGAAGCCTGGGGCTTCAGGAAAAACCACAAGAGTCTGGGACTCGGGTCTGGGACCCACGTCCACACCAGGTGACGACCTGATAAAGAATAAAGGATAAAAGGAGCCGCACATCCGACCGTCCTTCCTCTTGGGCCCACAGTGACATAAGGTAAGCAGATCCTTTTCAAATTCTGCACATTGGCAACGCTAGATTATGAGAGGAAGGAGGAGCGGAACGGCCTTAAAATATATATGGTTAAATAAATAAATAAATATATAAATAAATTGATTATAAGAGGAAGGAGGAGCGGAACGGCGTTAAAATATATGGTTAAATAAATATATAAATAAATAAGATCACAAAAGTGGCTCCTAGCAGTCTTCCCTTTGTTCTGTTTAGATTGACTACCATGATTACATTATCCTTTAAGAATTAGATAGACTTCTCAGTAAATTGTCTCTTAAAGACAAACAGAAGAGAAAAGACGACACCCACGGTAAACAGTGGTTTTGTTGCAGAGCCCTTCTTGATAGGGCGAGACAAACTCAAGGTCGTAAGAGTGCAGAAAAGAAAAAAAAAGCGGATAATGATTTGTAATGATTTGACAACTACCGCTATTAAATCAATTGGTCAAGACCGGACTGTGACACAAGTAACACCAAGTCACACTCCAATAAAAATGAGGAATCTGATAATATAATGCCAAAGACACACAAACAACAGCTATATCCGTCCTTGCCATCATATTCCCAAATTGCAGGTGAAATACCTGATGAACAAACAGAATGGAAAAAATCAGACGAATCAAAACATGACCAAAATCAGTATCAGACCCGTTCAAAAGGTTCAGTGGGACAGTGGAATCGTACCTTTGATCCAACCACTCCACTGGTGCCGGACACGAGTTGTCATCCACATGATAATTACCAACTTCAGACCTACCCAATGGTAGAAATGCCGACCCAAAATGGTGACACTATTTTTGTGAACTGAATTTAGAGACATTGCGAGATCGCTCCCAAACCCGAATGATGATTCTGATGCGTTCGCTAATGAAATGACAGACATGGTCCATAGTCAAGCCTAAATGCAGGAGAATTTTTAAAACTATTGGCATTAATAACAGGGTCTAAATATGGCGCCATAGTTCAACAATTTAATCCGAGACGAAATGATGGACAGTTCATTCCCTATGAAGAACTGACACGTCCTGACGGCGGATGGTTACGCCGAATTATGGAACGGTGCGCCGACACGTTCAAGAAAAGCGCTGATCCAAAGGAAATTGCGAGGTGCACTCAGAAACCAGAGGAGTCTGTAGACGATTTCTTTCACAGACTCCGCACTGTTTTCAAATTGCACGGCGGAATTCCAGAGGGTCAGCGAGAGTTGTTTAACTCTCACCTAAAGCAACACTTTCTGAATCAAACTCGACCAAATTTTGGTATATGTGGATGATATTCTAGTTGCCTCAGACACACATAACCAGTGCAAAACAGACACATTGGCTCTGCTCCTATACTTGTATGAAACAGGAAACAAAGTTTCGAAAGATAAGATGCAGCTGTGGAAAAGGGAAGTCACATATTTAGGTCACATTTTGACTGAAAGGGGGCGCATTGTTGGTGATAAGCAAAAAGAAGCCGTTGCCAGGGCCCCAAAACCAATAAAAAAAAAGCAAATGATGTCTTTTCTGGGTCTGTGCAATTATTGTCGGGCATGGATTGCAAATTACTCGGAAATCACACGACCATTGCTAGACATAATTTATGACAAGCCAATGACTTTGCAGGACAAAATAGGTTGGACACTTGAGGCTGACAAAGCTTTTGAACTTGTTAAGCGTGAACTCATAGATTCAGCTGTATTAGCACTTCCAAATTATGATAAGCCATTTGAGCAAACAGTGACTGCAAAAAACGGTTTCATGACCTCCGTATTACTACAGAAATGTGGAGGAAAAATTAGACCAGTTGCATATTATTCACAACAGTTGGATTCCGTGGCGAGAGCGACGCCAAAATGTGTCCAAGCAGTCCTCGCTGCCGCGTTAGCAGTTGAGGCATCTGCAGAAATCATCTTGTTCCACAAATTAACATTGAAAGTGCCGCACGCGGTCGCGGTCCTTCTTTTGGAAACAAAGATGACATTTTTGTCCCCCGCACGACATCTGCATTGCACGGCGGCTTTATTGTCTCAGGGACATCAGACTTGTAAGGTGTGGTGCGCTTAATCCAGCGACGTTCCTCCCCACCCCTGTAGATGGCACTCCACACGACTGTGGGAGCCACGTCCAAATTACCACCAAACCGCGACCTGACCTTATGGACACCCCCCTCCCGACTGGAGAGACAGTTTTTGTTGACGGGTCAGCAAGCAAAGGGGAAGACGGCCGCAATAGGGTGGGATTTGCTGTAACAACACAGACTAAGGTTTTGTTTCAAGGGACATTAAAATCTTCATGCTCAGCACAAGCAGCAGAATTATCTTCACTGATCCAGGCTTGTAAGATGTTTTCTAAAAAGCATATTACAATCTGGACAGACAGCCAGTATGGTTGGGGGTCAGTTCATGTGTTCTGTCGACATTGGGCCAACAGAGGTTTTAAAACCACAACCGGAAGAGAAGTTGCACATAAAGAACTTCTTCAGCAGTTGCTGAATGCGGTGCAACTGCCGGACAAAGTAGCGATTTGTAAATGCGAAGCTCACTTAACAGGAAATGACCCAATTACACTTGGAAATCGCCTCGCTGACAATGCAGCAAAGGCAGCAGCCCGAGGTGTCCCTCAGGTCCACTCAACACTGCTGAAAAGGGAAATGGACACACACACAACAGGCCAACTTGAGATTTTGATTTCGCGTCAGAAAAATGCACCACTACTTGAACGCACATATTGGGAAAAAATAGGTGCAAACATAGATGGGGACGGGGTCAGCAAATTGGCAGATGGCAAACCCTGGCTACCTAAATCATTGTTTGAATGGGCAGCAAGATTTACACATGGTTTGTCTCATGTGTCAACAGGTGGAATGACGTCACAGTTAGAAAATTATTACCACACACATGGGTTTACACACTTTTCAAAAAAATTTTGCAGACAATGTGTTATTTGTTTGAAAAACAACGCGCAAGGGCATCTAAGGCCCCGCAGAGGAACATTCCCTCTGCCTCCAGAACCCTTTCATACAATACACATGAATTACATTGAGTTGAACAAAGCATTGGGGATGCAATATTGCTTGGTTATAGTTGATGTGTTTTCAAAATGGGTCGAGTTGTTTCCGACAGCACATGCTGATGCTAAAACGGTTGTAAAAGCATTGTGTAATCGAATTATCTCAACATTTGGTATTCCAAGAGTGATTCGAAGTGACAATGGCACGCATTTTGTGAACGACGCTGTAACAAAAGTGGGACAATTACTGCAAATTGACTTAAAGCGCCACTGTGCGTACCACCCACAGTCTGCAGGACTTGTGGAGCGCACTAACGGAACTGTCAAAGCCAGACTTATTAAGACAATGAGAGAAACAAAAAGACAATGGCCCGACTGTGTCTCAATCGTGGTCACAGCAATGAGGATAATGCCCGCCGAAGGAAGGACACTATCCCCTTTCGAAATCCTATATGGTCGCCCATATAGACTTCCAGATCTTGACTCATCAGAACCACCAGTGACTGGCACATCGGTCCCAGTCCACATGAAAAACATGTTTGACCAAAAAGAGATGCATAGACACAATGACTTGCCAGTGTGTTCTGATCCACAGACAGACCACGTCCGGGTGGGAGATCAAGTCTTCCTCAAGGTGTTGAGACGACTTTGTTGGGACAGTGAACGCTGGGACGGCCTTCATCAGGTGATTGCAGTGACCCCGACGGCAGCAAAAGTCGAGGGGCGTGGCGGCTGGATCCATCAGTCGCAGTGCAAGCCTCTCCGGTTCCCTGACAGGTCTAGCGACGCAAGTCCCTTGGAATAGGATCCCCACCACGTACACTCCAGTGTACCGACGAAAGACCACAGTTGGTAAGAGGGTTTTCCGTGGCAAACACACCCCTCTTGGAAAGAGGGTTTTCCGTGGCAAACACACCCCTCTTGGAAAGAGGGTTTTCCGTGGCAAACACACCCCTCTTGGAAAGATGGAGCGAGCCGCCAAACAGCGACTAGGCACGGTCCTGTCGACCAGATGCATCATCTACTTCCTTGCAGGGCTGTGCCTGGTGGAAATCAGCGCACAACCTCGAGACCAGGACGACATTGACGCGGATTAGGTGCACAGCCGCAGACTGCTGTCTACACTCGTATAAAAAAACCTGCAGTTACTGACAAAAGACTCAGGGACACTGATTAATGTAACTTCTCTTTCACAAGAATATTCCATTACCATCCCCCTGAATCAA
The DNA here is from genome assembly GCF_059441095.1 of Idiotropiscis lumnitzeri. Lineage (NCBI taxonomy): Eukaryota > Metazoa > Chordata > Actinopteri > Syngnathiformes > Syngnathidae > Idiotropiscis > Idiotropiscis lumnitzeri. Next base: position 22,112,557 of record NC_142399.1, on the reverse strand, counting down.
TTGCAGGCCCGCCGAACCCGGTTTAACCAAGTCTCAGCAATACCAGATTATTCAGGAAGGGCGGCTGCACGAGAACAGCTATATACCGAAATAACTGATATGAGTCAGTGGCGAGGTTATTGGTTTTATCTAATGAGTGCTCATGGCGACAATGCAAATTGGAGGTCCTGGTCAAATAATATCACTTCTGTCGATGGTGATTACTGGTCCAATATAAAAAGAAATCAGGGAGCACTAAATTGGCATAATAAAATAACCATCAAGATAGCAACACCTGATGAACCCACCATAACCTTTGTGTTACGGCCAATGTCAACCCTTCCAAATAATGATGGAAAAAATTGTACTATGCTCACACTATGGGCATGGCACGGGACTGGATCACATCCAAATGTCCCGATTAAATTGTGTTATAATTGGCAACCACCAGACTATAAAGATCAGCCAATGCAAGAACTTGCACATGTTGTTGTCACCTCCTTGAGGGGGAAAACGAGAAAGCAAGCACGGGGTGTCATGATCCGTTCCCGTCATGCCACGTGCCTTTGTTTATGTTTTCTCAGCTGGCGCGTGGGCGTGCCTCCCGGCACTCTCGTCATGTCATGTTTTCACGGCCGCAGAGACACGCCCACCGGCCACACAGCGGTTTCATGTTAAGCCTTGATTCCTTGTGTATTTAAATCACCGACGCTGACTCCTCAGCGTCGGATTATTCCTTCCCATTGCTCACGCCACGTACCACGTCTGTGTTTTGTATTGATTCCTCGTTTTCTCGATTCCCATTTGTTATGACCATTGCTTCGCCCATTGACGACGCCTCACGCCTTGTACTTGTCGGATTCCTTTGCTCGGTTCATTTGTTTCCCCTTGCCCTTTCGCGGCAAGCGATTTCGTTCCTGTTGTTGTTTTCTTCCTGGAGCGGATTTTCCCTCCAGCGATTTATGTTGGACTTTGTCGGCTCCGCGCCCTTTTGTTCTTTAAGTATTTTTGTAATAATAAATTTCCTGTTAAGCACTCCATCTCCCGTGTCCGCGTTTGAAGAGTTCCATCATCGCTGCTTTTCCAGTTGCGGCTGGAAAAGCAGCCCCTTACAGTTAAAACTCACTTTAAAGGAGAAGACATTGAAACATTGTGAAGAGAAGACACAGGTGTCGGTATTAAAGGATAATGTAAATGGCAGTCAACCTGAAACAGAACAAAGGGTGGACTGTGTTGGAATTTACCTTTAAATCAATGCTAGATGTTAATTTTAACCCAATGTAAACTCAAGTTAGTAATCTGACTCCAATTCGCAACCTTACCCAACTCACACTCATCCAACAATATGCGCGCTCGTTCTGCAATAGAAAGGTATCAGTTTTGGAAGCATTGCCTGAGGCCCCACATGCGCCACTGTATGGGCCTCAGCCAACACAGAAGTCATGAGTCGTCCTTCAGGGAGGACTGGCTGGCCTCTGGGACCCACCCAGAGACCATCTGAACGCCTGACCGCCTTTGATGCGATCCACATCGATTTTTGTTCCGGCGATGCCTTACCTTGTGCGTCCATAATGTCCTCCAGTGCGACCTCGGGCGCCACTGGAGGATCCGGGGGTTCTCCATCCCAGACCATAGCCGGGGTTATTAACACCATTTCGCACTGCGGAGTGTACCCAGCCACTTCTTTCGCGAGGGCATCCGCCCTCTCATTACCTTTCGCCACCACGGTGTTGGCCTTTGAGTGTCCCGGGACCTTTATAATCGCCAATTCTCGGGGACCCTTAATTGCTTCATACAGTCGCTCCATCAATAGTCTATGGGCAATTTCTTTGCCTTTCGCTGTTAGCCAGCCATTGTGCAACCACCCCTTTAGGTCAATGTGAGCAGCCGACGCTGCATATGCCGAATCAGTGTATACAGTTAATTGTTGTCCTGGACACTGTTCCAAGGCCAACACCAGAGCCAACACCTCGGCCGCCTGGGCGGAGGGCTTTGTTGTCAATTTCTGAGCTGTCACCGGGAGGAATAAAGAACCTTTCCACTCCACTACAGCCGCAGCCGCGTGAAGTGTCCCCTCCTTGGCACGCCAACAGCACCCGTCCGTGAACATAACCCGTCCACCTTCCAATGGTTTTGCATACAAGTCCTCACGGACTTTTTGATCTTTTTGTACTTTTAGAGCGCACTCATGCGCCCCTTCTAGGAGGTGATTAGCCATGTTCACGCCCTCATGGACATATGTAACGTTCGGTGCGGTCAATGTTTTCATCATCCGTGTTTGTCTTAACGGTGTCAGCGTAAACGCCGCCGATGCTACGAAGGCAGACACCGCGTGGTCCGTCAGCACCTGGACGGGGTATCCCATGACCACATGTGCCGTTTTCTGGAGGACCTTTGCCAGACCCGCTGCATACCTAACGCAGTCTGCTTGTTTCTGTTCCATTCCGTCTAACGGCACACTACAATACAATAACACCGCCCTGTTTGTCCCGTGTCTTTGATACAATGCCGCATTCACTGTTTTCCCACTACTTGCTACATCTAAGTGAAACACCTTAGTGTAATCTGGGGTCGCCAAAGCCGCTGCTGATGCCAATTCCTGAATTAGTTGCACAAACAATGCATCATCCTCTGGGGTCCACTGCAACGTGGCCTTCAAATTTCGGACCCCTTGTTGTTTGACCAGGGCCCGCAAGCCTCCTGTTTTATCCACATAACATGGGATATAGGCTCGGCTATAGCCACACAATCCCAAGAAAGACAACATGTCCTGCACTGTTTCTGGACGTGGATGTCGCAAGATGGAGCTGCGGTGACTCGGGGACATGGCCAACCCTGCTGGTGTGATGACCCGCCCCAGGAAAACCACAGACTTACGACAGCACTGTAACTTCTTCCTCGACACTTTGAAGCCCATATCAGCAAGCTTCAACAGCACTGCTTGTGTGGCTTCCACACACTGGTTGGATGTTTTGGCCGCAATGAGGAGATCATCCACATACTGCAGGAGCACTGAGCCTTTGGGTAGTTCACACGAAAATAACAGGTCCTTCAGGACTTGATTAAAAATTCCTGGCGAATTCTTGAAGCCCTGTGGGAGTCGTTTATACTGCAATTTCACCCCTTTATAAGAAAATGCAAACACGTGGCGTATTGACTCGGCCAGTGGTAAACAAAAATATGCATTTGCCAAATCAATTACTGTATACCATTGTTTCTGAGGATCCAGGGAGGACAGGATGCGATGGGGGTCAGGAACTGGCAACACTGGAGTTAGAGTGATGTCATTCACTGGCCGCAAATCGTGGGCCATCCTCCATGTCACCCCGTCAGCCTTCTGGACCGGCCTCAGAGGTGTGTTCCAAGAGGACGCCGATGTTTCCAACACCCCCGCATCCCATAATCCTGCCACTGTGTCCTCCATACCTTTGTCTGCTTCCTTCGGCCAACGATATTGAGGACGGCGGACTGGAATGGAGCAAACAACTTCCAATTGGATTGGTTCTACCGTATGGCAAAAACCCACATCAAATGGACCCTGTGACCACAAGGTCTGTGGCATTTGATCCAACATTGCCTGTGCAGACTCATGGTCTGTCTGTTCCCGCCCATGATGGCGGTCCAGGAAGACCAATTCAAGGTCTGACTCATCTACCATTTTTGCCATTATCCTGTAACTTTTGGTTGCAGCCGAGTGCCACACATCTGGAATCTCAGTCATCACCCAATCACATTGTCGTGTTAATCGTTTCACCATGGGCCCCAATCTGCGGGGCTCGTTGCCTGGCGACACAGCCAGCGACACGTGAGGCCAACCCTCCTCACTCATTCGATACCAATGCTCCTGCTCCAGCGACAACTGTACATATGCTGCCACCCCTTCGGGGCCCACAAAGATGCATGGTGAGTATAATGTCCAATCATCTCCCTCAATTTCTTCAAACGCATCTCTATATATGTCATCCGATTCTCTATCATAATATAGAGTGCAATGCAATGGATCCAGTGGGGGGTGGTACGGCGCCAATGTCTGGATCCACGGTTTCCACAAGAGGTATGTGGAGTAGACACCTCCCCCAAGTGGGGTCCCAGGATTCAATCTAGCCCAGTAGATCCGTGCTGTTTCAGGTACTGTGGGGAGTGGTGCCATCAACCACTGACCCCTAGGTGTCACAGGCTGGAAGCATTCCAGTACCTGTCCGTCAGGAAATGTCACTGTAAGTCCTTTTGTGCCGCACAATATCTGGGCTCTCAATGCTGACAACATGTCTCTGCCCATCAAATTGATGGGTGTATCCATTGCATGAACATATGAATGATACAGTTTCTGTCCAGTGTTTGTGATCTCCGTTTTCAGTGGCCGGGTAAAGGGCAGAGTTTGAGGACGTCCCGAGAAGCCGACCAACGTTGTAACTCGCTTCGACAACGCTGTACTTGGCAGTGGCATGTTGATTGATGAATGCGTTGCTCCTGTGTCCACCAACATCTGGACCGGAGTGTCCGCCACTGTCACCTGAAGCATTGGCTCTGCCTGGCCAGTGCTTCCCGAGCTTCCCAGGCCCCCCTATTCGTCCGGGCCGTCCCACGAGTCGACTTGGGAATATTGACCCCGTGGATTCGGCTGAGGCCATGGGCGGGGCTGCTGCGGTCCCCTGCGGTGTGGTGGCCCTGCTAGCTGGTTCTGCTGCTCCACCCCTGGTGGTGGTTGGTTGCTGTTACAATCTCGTGCCCAATGACCAGGGGACCCACAGTTGAAGCAAGTTTCTTGAGCAAACGCATTGCCCCCCCGGCCTGGGGGGGCGCCACGACCACGCCCTCTGTGTCTACCACGGAACCCTTGGCCTCGGTGCCACCCAGCCCCCACTGGAGTCTGATACATCTGTTTTTGTTTCTCCTTTTCTTGTTTTGCCTCACCATGCAACTTTGCCAACTGTAGTTTTACCAAACTGGTTGCCAGAGCATCAGTTTCCTTTCGGTCTTTATTTGTTTTTTCCATGTAGATGCGGCAATGGTGTATCAAGTGCCTTTTAAATCTTGGTTCCGGACAGATCAGAATGTCCGGGTCAAGTCTCAGAACCTCTTGCACCTCCTTTGGGAGGCCATTCAACATCGCCGTCCTGAACATCATCTCAGCTTCAGGATTGCTGCCGGGGTGTTTACCTGTGGTTTCAATCCACTGCTCCAATGCCTGAGCATAATATTGCTCGGGAGCCACATCTATTCTGTAGTTAAAATTTGTAGGCACCACATCCACTGGGGAGGGAAAGGCCGCCCTCAGCTCTCGGAACAATGCCTCTGAGATCTCAGCCAGGGGCGTTTCTCTTCCCAGCTGACGGGTGCCAGCTGCCCCCTCAATATTCTGTAACTGAATCAGGGAACAGGATCCCAAAATGGCTTGTCTAAAATCCCCCAATGCTACTCCCTGTCCTGACATGGCAGCTAAGAATTTAGTAATCCAGGCTCGTGCCCCTTTATGCAGAGGAGGCAATTTTTCCACCACTGCAGCCACATCCCGAAGCACTAAAGGCTCATAGTGGCGGCCAGCATGAGTCACCACTAAGGGTGCCATTGTGTGCGGCTGCTCCTGCTGTATCATCATTTTATTTTTACTTCGCGTATTATAGCCTCCACACTCCGCCCTATTTATGCTCGCCTCACTATCGCCCAGCCTCTCTCCTTCACTCAATGCTCTGAGCATCTGCCGCTGTTCACGTAACACCTCCTCGTCTTCCTCCTCACTCTGCCCTTCCTCCTCGCGGGGGTCAGCGTCGTTAGGCATTGCCTGCCCCCGCTTCCGTGCCCCCGTCATCACCTCCAACATCTCTCTTTCCTCACTCTGCACCCTTTGTCCTTCCAACAACTTACGCGCTGCCTCCTTCCTCATCAGCTTTGAAGTTCTCCCACTCCCCGCACTCGGGGTGCCCCCTCCTTCTGCTCGTGCCGCCCCCGGGGCCAGCACTGGTGACTCCACACTCCCCTGCTGTTCCCCGCGCATCCTCCTCCTCTCATTGTTCACAGCCTGTTCGATCAATTGTATGGTCGCCGGCGCCATTCGTGTATCATTATCGTCCACATCTAGAACCATTCTGCCTCCCAATGTGACTACAGGGGCCATCACTGGCGCCGTCGCATACGGCGGCGGTTCAAACACATATTTTCGCGACTCTGCCAACTGTGGATAAATGCCTCTCAAGCATTCCGCCTTCTTCTCCATTGTCTCAATCACAACACCCTCTCTCTCCACCACATTCTCACTCTCTTCCTCATTTATCGCCGCCAGCGCAGTTGCAATAATTGCCAATTGGTGAATGCCTCGTCTCTCTTTCTCCAATTCCTTCACTTCCTTCTCAAGTTTATGACGCTGTAGCCATCCGGCTTGGCTCTGATCCTCCTTCATATCTCGAATATCTGCCAACATTCTGCTTTCCTTGTTCTGTAACTGCCGCGCTAACTTCAACATGTTCCATGTTCCGGGCTCTCCGCGAAACAATTCATCCTTTTTTAATTTCAAAAACAACTTCTGACTCCGTTCTTTTTCTTTCTTAATTTTCTTATTTTCTATTCCACTAATCAACTGTGATTCCAGTTTAGCATAATGACCCTTTATCTCCGACCAGACTTCATTCCGTTCATCTGACGTGCCACACCCGAGATCACTATCACACATCCACTCCTTCGCCATCTTGAAATCCACTCGTGCGTGTCCCAACCACTCTTATGCAGAACAAAATTAGGCTTCACATACACACCGCTTCCACACTGATGCTTTACTCGTATCGTAACCACGAATAGTTCCAAACTATTCTAGTAGGTAAATCCCAGATTATACTCTACTATCCGTCCACACTGTTACACTTATTTATATATTTATTTAATTATTTAACCATATATTTTAACGCCGTTCCGCTCCTCCTTCCTCCTATAATTTAGCGTTGCCAATATGCAGAATTTGAAATGGATCTGCTTACCTTATGTCACTGTGGGCCCAAGAGGAAGGACGGTCAGAAGTGTGGCTCCTTTATCCATTAATCTTTATCAGGTCGTCACCTGGTGTGGACGTGGGCCCCAGGCCCGAGTCTCAGACTCTTGTGGTTTTTCCTGAAGCCCCAGGCTTCCTTTGAGCCCCAGGCTCTTGAAGCCCCAGGCTTCTTTCCTTTTCTTAGAGCCCCAGACTCTCTTTGAAGTCCCAGACTTCTATTACCTCTCATGCATCACCGTCGGCGTCACCATAAATTGTTGGAATTTACCTTTAAATCAATGCTAGATGTTAATTTTAACCCAATGTAAACTCAAGTTAGTAATCTGACTCCAATTCGCAACCTTACCCAACTCACACTCATCCAACAATATGCGCGCTCGTTCTGCAATAGAAAGGTATCAGGAAGCCGGCATTTTCACGCACGAATGGATTTATTCCCAATCACAGAGTTACTACATATGCAACTAGATCTCGGATCCCTCTCAATACAAGTCTACACCTCTCGTGCCACCAACAGAACAGAACTTTTAGTTTTTCCAGTAGTCATTCATACTGTACAATATGTAAATGTAACAGAGACAAAGGCCTTCTGGCATGATTCTATTGGCTATGTGATGTTGCAGTTAACTTTAGCTTGCTCTCATTGGTCTTTCTCCTCCCGCCGAATCCCGTGGTGGCTCCTCCTGGTTGTGATCTTTCGATGGCTGCTCCTTCATCTCGTCTCGCTCCTTCCTTGATGCTATCACCCTTTGTCCTGAAACATTCCACTCGTGCACGCTCTTACAACCCCCATTCTGTTGCGCTCCACCAGTCACACCCCCACATACAGTTTCACACCCCCACATACAGGATGTCGCGACATACCATGAACTACGCCACGCTCCAACTCCTACATTCCTTTAACTGCTAGGAGCCACTTTTGTGATCCTGGCGTGGAAGTCCATTGTTTCAGAGGGGTCTCGTTCACACCTCCTGCGGTGCAGCTGTGATCCAATCTTCCTGCATTCCTCTCCTGAGTGTCTGGTCATTAGCATGGTCTAAACTTCGGTTACACTTAAAGGATTTCATACTTTTGACTATTAAAGGAATATAAGAGTTTGAGCTTAACATAGTTCATTAGATGTTGGTGCATCCAATGTATGAAAATGTGATATTGTAAAATGCTGAGAGTGTGACTGGTGGAGCGAAACTGGTTGCGGGGGTTGTGCAGGAATGGAATGTTTTAGAAGCAGATGGTGCTGAGCGAGACGAGATGACTCCGGGAGCATTGGCTGAAGGAGCGGCCATCGGGGGATCGCACGCAGGAGGAGCCACGGGATTCGGCGGGAGGAGAAAGACCAATGAGAGCGAGCTAAAGTTAACTGCAATACACATAGCCAATAGAATCATGCCAGGATGCCTTTGTCTGTGCCATTTGCATGTTGTATAGTATGAATCATTACTGGGCAACTCGGAGGTAGAACACATTCGCTGGTGGCAAGAGAGGTGTAGAGTTGTATTGAGAGGGACCCGAGAACCAGGTGCCATGTAGAAATTCTGTATTGGGAATGAATCCACTTTGTGCGTGAAAATGCCGGCTTCCTGATACCTTTCTATTGCAGAACGAGCGCGCATATTGTTGGATGAGTGAGAGTTGGGTAAGGTCGCAAATTGGAGTCAGATTACTTATTTGAGTTTACATTGGGTTAAAGTTAAATTCTAACATTGATATAAAGATAAATTCCAACAGTATCAATGATAACCTTTTCCTTGAACGAAGAGTGGCAGTGGCTAAATCACTATAAAAAGATTGTGTGGTGTGTATGAAACCGCGTGCCACTTTACAGATTGTGGAAGCGGTCCCATCAGAGTGTGTCCTCAATATGACCCAAGGCCTAGCAAGTTCTCCCCGTTGTTTAGCATACTCAGCTCATTTTCCTATTGTGCACACAGAAACCAAACCAATGTTGGTCCACCGCCGACTTCCGGGGACTTCACATGCTTTATAAGAGATGGGTGCGCACGATCGAGGTGCACTGACCATGGCAAAATCAACACCGCAGTATGCTCCACCACTGAGACTGTTCCGGAAAACCTCACCAGGTTTGTTCGGCGGTCTCAGTTGTGGTGGTATTGTGGTGGAGGCACTCTGTATGCTAAATTGTCTCCCTATTGGTCAGGAATTTGCGTATATGTTACTGGTGTCCAGCAGACGACCTCTATTGTTGTTAAGGATGATGACGAAGCACCGAACAGTACACACAGGGCGAAAAGGGAACTGAGCAGTGCTACTTCAAAACTACCTATCACACAAAATACTCCAGTATATTTTGATGCAATTGGTCAACCTTGAAATATTCCTGATAAAGATAAATTATTAGATGAAACAGCTGCAGCATTCTCACAGCTGCCTTTTAGGAGTTTCCTTTTCCCTGTAACCACCTATAAGCACACTGAACTAATCAATTATTTAAATCACAAGGTTAACACGCTGACAAATTTCACAGAAGCATTGTTCACACATACAGCTTCACAACTACATGCCACTTCACTTGTGGCCTTGCAAAATAGACAAGCATTAGACATGATATTGGCAGAAAGGGGAGGGGTTTGTCGAATAATTGAATCTGGAGAATGTTGTACTTTTATCCCTCTCCCACACGTTGGCAAATGGCTCGTTGACAGAAACCCTTACGCTACTCAGGGCCTACAGGGAGAAGAGTCAGAGTATGGAAGGTTTTGAATCTCACTCCATTTGGCAATGGTTACAAAATGCATTTGGGAATTGGAAACACATAATGATTGCAATTGCTACATTCATCAGTTGTAGCCTGTTATTATCTTGTGTCTGCATCGCCTGCGGGATCCCCTTTTTTTAAATTTGTATTACTAAAGCCATGAATACTATAGAATGGAAGGTAGCTGCTCAGGTTTCTGTAGCCTTGTCCGAATACCAACCTGCGTATACTGACTCCGATAATGACGAGGACGTTACTGATATGTAAACCCTTTTTGATGACTTCACAGAAAAGCGTTGCAGTTGTGAAGGTTTGATGTTCCGGGTTTATTTTGTATATACATGTATTGGACCAAAAACATCTTTAGCTTTGCTTTATTGCTACTATCTTTTGATTGTTTTTTTTGTTTGCTTGGGGCATGGGTTTCTACCCTTTTTGTCCAAAATCTTGGAATTTTTGGGTAGTTTTTCTCCCCCCTCAAGCGACAGCCTTTGATGATGATGTTTGAATCGTGATAAACAGGAGAGATATGTCAAAGAAATTAGGTTGTCATATTATCAAGTTTCAAACTATGCTTTCAGGTCATTTGATTTTCAAGTGAACAGTGTACCCTTGTTATCCAGTGTTGACAGAAGCGCCTGTACTGATAGAAAGAGACAAGCCAGGCGCTCATTCCAGACTGATACGAAGTAAAAGTGTCTGAGATCCAAGGACGCGAACTGAAGTCACACTGACCGTTATGCAAGGGGTGTTTCTTTTCTGTATGAGTTGCATATTCAAATTGCTTTGCTGCGATACAATAAAAGCTTTGCAGGAACAGGAAGCAGGAGCTTCACCTCTGACTGCAGGGGGCTGCTCCGCGCGAGACACAAAGACAATCTTGGCTGGTTGACTCATTTGTCCAGGCTTGTTTAATAGAAACTTCCCTGACAAGTCATCATGCACAGAGCACGTAGAGACAATCGCGGCAACCAGGTCTCTCCATCTGGGTCTATTGTGGGCATGATGTTGAGCTTGTGCCAGGGTCACATTACATTGCAGGTCTTGAGATCCTGCTACTACGTCCTGCCAGCGGGTCCTTGGGGCACCCTAGGGTCATCTCCAGCCAACTTGCTGGGGATTGAAGGCCAGGATGGTGTTTGTTGGGTGATCTTCTGGCAGGCGAACAAGGTGGCCATACCAGCGTACTCGCCGCATTGCTGCGAGGCAGGATGCTGGCAGTTCTAGGGTGGGTTAAAAGAATAACCCAAAGAAAGGAAAATTAAAATTAGAACAAAATATCTTACTCTACCCATATTGCCTAATGAAAAAGAAACACATTTCAAGGTGATGAATAATATCTATCCTTGTCAAGAATGTTTGAAACACAGATTTAATGTGGGACAAAATGGTTGTGTGGTTGTGTTTTTTGTAATTGTGAAACAGAGACTTTGGAACATTTATTTTTTGATTGTTGTAAGATAAGCTGAAGACCATAATAACCTCAATTAACCTTATATAATCAGTTTGTGTATTTCTAATCATGTTTTTATACACTAATTGTATTAATGATTGCACACGCACACACACCTACATTTTTGCTCTAGAGTTAAGTTTCTGTTGTCTAATCTAACTTTTGTTATGAGTTAAGTTTCTGTTTCCTTACTTTCATTGTAAGCCATGATGGGCTAGTTTCTGTTTCGTTATGAGTCTGCTTCAAGCTTTAATAAAAGCGGAGGCGGCGGGGCGGGAGGCCAGAGAGACCCACGGAGCCAAGTTGCGTGCAGGTCAGCTGCTTGCTCTCTGTCCCTCTCTTTCCCTGCCGCGGCCAGAAAAATAACAACCTTGCCTGATTCTTTCTGGCCTCAGCCACCTTTAGTAACAGCTCTCCCACAAAGCGTCAGGGCATTTGAACCTGACAATTGTAAATATATTTGAACTTTTTGGCAGGACTTTCACTATTGGATGGCTGAAAAGGACCAGAAGTTCGCTCAACTGGAATACAAGGACATCAAATATGGGATGGTGAAATATAATACAATCAGAATCAGAATCAGAAATCCCTTTATTGTCATTGTACTCAAGTGTGCAACGAGATTAGAGAGCTCCCCTCTCCAGTGCAATACAACAATAATTCGATTAAATATATAAATTAGATAAATAAGAGAATAGTGAGATGGAAAATAATACGAAATAGCATATATAAAAACACATCACGTCGTTGTTCTGCGAGGTAAGGGTGGTCGTGTGTGTGTGAGAGTTTAGAATGGAGATGGCTCTGGGAAAGAAACTGTTTTCAGTCTATTAGTCCTTGACTTGATGCACCTGTAGCGCCTGCCAGAAGGCATCAGGTCGAACAGGTGTGAGTTTGGGTGGGTATTGTCTTTGACGATATTGAGATCCCTGCTGAGGCACCGGGGGGTGTAGATGTCCAACAGTGAGGGGAGAGGGCAGCCAATAATCCTTTGCGCTGTTTTGACCGTCCTCTGGAGCCTCACTCTGTCCGCCTCAGTGCAGCCGCTGTACCAGGTGGAGACACAGTACGTCAGCAGGCTCTCGATGGAAGTGCAGACGCTGGTGGACCTTCTTTACCACTGCTTGTATGTCCAAGAAAGATCATCGGAGATCTGTACTCCCAGGAACTTGAACGTGTGGAACCCTCTGCACACACACGCCTTCGATATAGAGGGGTGGCGGCACCGTCTTGTTCCTCCTGAAGTCGATGACGATCTCCTTTGTTTTTGCAATGTTGAGTTGCAGACTGTTGTCCTCGCACCAAGCCGTCAGTCTCTGGACCTCCTCTCTATAGGCTGTCTCGTCACCTTCCGAGTTCAGACCGACCACTGTCGTATCGTCAGCAAACTTGACGATGGTGTTGTTACCGTGGGCTGGGCTGCAGTCGTAGGTGTAGAGGGCGTATAGAAGAGGGCTCAGCACGCATCCTTGAGGGGAACCGGTGCTCAGCGTACGGGTGGAGGACGCGTAGGGGCCGAGCAACACAGTCTGGGGTCTGTTGGTCAGAAAGTCCTTAATCCAGATGCGTGTGAACAGAACAAACAAACAGGACATGTACAACATTTTAATAATAATGGGAAAACAGTTTATTCATAGATGCAGATTTATTAAGACTCACCCTTTATTTTTGATTTATATAAAAGAAATGGAATATTTTCCAAAGATATTGCAGACATTTAAAACAAAATATGCTGTTGCAATATATGATAATATTGTGGGTTTGTTTCTCTGAGTAGACTTTTGGTTTTCTGTCTTTTATTTTCATTTTGTTTATTTTTTGTGTGTTGTTTGGCATTGGATGATTCTGTTTTGTTGGAGATTGGAAATTGATATTGTTCAATAACAATAATTAAAAAAAATTTTTTTTTAATTAGTCCGGCGCACAAATCGTACCTCGTGCATGTTATGTGTTTGTGAGGTGGCTAAAAGTTCATCTAAAAAAATGGCCTAATACCACAGACAGAGAGAACTGAGGGGAAGACAAACGGTTAACCCACTTCGGTTTGACGAAGCACTTACTACCATAATAAGCCCACAATAAGGTAAGTGAATTTGAATAGTTATTTAGCCAGCTAATGATTGTTATAGGGGTTTGTGGTATTGCTTCCCCTCCATCTTGTAATAGTATGCCCCAGTAGCAGGTGGGAGGCGCGGGTTACATGATGTCAGAATAAGGAAACACACGTTGCTGTCTCACGTCTCTTACACAAAAAAATCCGCTGCCGTTAGCTTCTCTCCCGCGGCGGTGTCATGCACGGACGCTTTTTTTCTTCTTCAGGGGTCGGATTGAGGTTGGGGACCGTCAATTTTTATGAATAAAAGCGAGTACTGAGATAGCGGATAGAGGGGCGGGGGACTCACCGGCAAAAAAGGGTCAAGTGCCCAGCTTTTCCAAATGTCCGAAATATAACCAGTCGGGGTTTGTGTGCGCATTCACGCTCTTGTCAACTTCATCTTGTGTAAGTGGAGAAGAGATCGGCACTGTATTTTTTATTTTTGTGTAGGTGATCACGTCCTAACGTTTGATGTCAATAAATCCAAATTGTTTTAAACTATTTTAGTACTGATTATCTAAGTGCCAATGTTTAGATCAGGCAAGTGTCACTTTAAAATACAAAATGTGTTTGTTATTGTAGTTGATATATAAATATATATATATATATATATATAGATATATATATGTATATCTATATATATAGATATACATATATATATATATATATATATAGATATGTATATATATATATATATATATATATGTATATCTATATATATATATATATATATATGTATATCTATATATATCTATATATATATATATATGTATATCTATATATATCTATATATATATATATATATTTATATATATATCTATATATATATATATATGTATATCTATATATATCTATATATATATATATATATTTATATATATATATATATATATATTTATATACATATATATATATTTAAAAAAAACAAGAAAGAACAGAGGAAGAAGACAACTACGACGACGAAGAAGTAAACGACGAAGAAGAAGAGGACGACAAAGAAGAGGAAAACGAGGAAGAAGACGAAGAGGAAGCAGAAGAAGACGAAGAGACAGCAGAAGAAGACGAAGAAGACATTTTTTTTCAGAAACAAAATAAAACTAAGATTTATATTTGGAATCATGGCGATGCGCAGTATCTTGACACCACCTACCAGATTGCCGTTTGTATTAAAGGTGAGAAGGGTCGTGCATGAATAGAATGTTTAAAATAACAAATCATCACCTTGTGACTGTTACCAGTAAACATGAAAACAGCAAACGTCCTGTGTAATGGACTATCTTCACGATGAGTGTACTTCAAACTCATGTAACTGAGTGTTGCTGTTCGTGCTGTCACCAGATGTACGCTGAGCGAACAACGTCTCACTGAGCGCTCTTGGGATGATATTGCTCCATTTTAATTGCCACTTTAAATTGAATACGGTGTTTGCTTATTATTAGCAAAACTGTCAAAATATTTGCATTTGGTTTTGCAAAGCAATCGGTCTTCAATCAAGTCATACAGCAATGCAAAGCAGAGTGTCATTTGTCAAAAATGCTCGAAATGAAAACGAGGCATGCTTCTGTTTTGCAGTATGCACCTTTCCAGTCTGTATGCTGTACTATTCACAGCAAGGTTCAGTATTCCACCGCCTCCAATCTGAATGAAAAGGTAATTATTCATGTCTATCTGTCTGTCTGTTTAAAATCTTCAACTGTTTTTGATTTTGTAGTGATACTAGTCTCATATAGTTTTGTACCCTAATTTTGGGCACTTAAAAAAGTTCATTAGTGGTTTACGGCTTGCCACTGCATGATATTTGTCAAAACTACTGCTTTTTACCGTAGACAATACAATGAGACCTAATCTTTATATATTTTGCTCAAAAATTTCCTTTTGTTTGATTCGTATCAAGATAAATAAAGAAATCTACCAAAATCCCAGAAGGAGAGGGGAGCATTCATCAAGTCATTGTCAATTACTTTCTATAGGATTTTCTGAAGAAAATCTGAGATTTCACTTTAGCCTAATTACAGCAGATGGTATATATCCTACTCTACTCTATAATAGCACAGTCTCCACTGACAAATCTACCTGGCTCTATTAAACAGCTTTTTTTGTACCTTCAGGTCCTCCTTTGTTGTTTTAAAAAAATTAAGCTCAGTTCTAAAATATTTTGGAGACCAGTAATAGGTCCTGAACAATCATCATCAATATGCAGCTGCGCAAACCACGACATTGGGAAAACAAGAAAGAGGAAAGAGGAAAACGAATGGCTTCCAAGTGATTAAGTACTTGGACTTTTGAGAAACATTACTTGCTGACCAAGATGTGCAGAGGCAGTGGGATGGGTCCAGGAGGTACGACAAAGGTGTCCCATTGTTTTGGTCAGTGTGTACAGTCGGGCTGGGCGATATGGCTGAAAACTATATCGGTAGGCATGTATGTCATATCGGTTGATATCGAATTATTATTATTATTATATATATATATTTTTTTATGATTGTTGTGGAGAGCTGGGACTGGATGTGAATTTGGGGGGGTTCACCGGAGCGCCTCACCCAAACAGTCACTCGAATCAACGAGCGTGACCAGACACAGGGATAGAGAACAACATTGCTTCAATAGCACTCCAATCAATTCAACAGCGCTCAATAACTCACTTTCATTCTGGCGCATACACGATGACGAAACGTGTAGCAATCGCGCATCCGTGGCTAACGGACTCGATACGTCTCTCTTTGGACCGCTTAGCTGTCCAACAATATCCATCCATTATCTATACTGCTTCTCCTCACTAGGGTCGCGGAGGGCGCTGGAGCATATCCCAGCTATCTTCGGCAGTAGGCGGGGGACACCCTGAACTGTTTGCCAGCCAATCGCAGGGCACACAGAGACAAACAACCATCCGCGCTCACACTTATATGTAGGGGCAATTTAGAGTGTTCAATCGGCCTGCCATGCATGTTTTTGCAATGTGGGAGGAAACCGGAGTACGCGGAGGAAACCCACGCAGGCACGGGGAGAACATGCAAACTCCACACAGGACGGCCGGAGCCGGGATTGTACCCACGACCGGTGCTGTGTCTCACTATGAGGCCATCGTGCTGCCTTGTCCAACAATATGTCCGACATAAATTAACGGAAATATAAGGACCCATTTGGTGCCCGAAAACATGCCTGTTGTTAAATACGCAACTTAAACAGCAAACCAATACCTGTATAAACATAGCAGTAATGAGGAATTTACAACAACTATTGAAAATAAAACAGGGAAAAGGGTTGAATTCCGATATGTTTCTTTTTAAAATGTACAATGCAAGCCGGCCTCCCTTGAGACGGAACAATTCTGGTGCTATGGGCTGTTTCGTCCGTGTCCGCGGAGGGTGCTTGTTTGCGGCTTCACTGCTACGTACACCCGCCTCTCTTGCGACGGAGGTCTCGTGTGCTGCTGCTACGGGCCGTTTAGTCCTGTGCGTGTCTGCGGT